>NW_028318693.1:1259574-1417021 GCF_062004578.1 Staurois parvus
GCAGCTTTGTAGTTACAAACCTTCATCCCGATCTCCAATGTTTCCTGTTCACATTACTAATACATTCTGTCTAACCTTACAGACAAGTGGACGTTTGTATCAGGGATTATGGTTTAGGTTTCATTTATTTTGTGTTTTGTTTTTTCTTAAAATGTTACTAAACCCACAACACTACAATCAGTCTGTAGATGCAGTAAAGCGTGCTTGTTATACTCACTGTGGAACCTAAGGGGTTAATCCTCTGCATTGTGTAAAAAGCTGTTTGATCCTGTCTTCTCTATTCCATCCTTTTCAAGTGACCACTTATTTCCAGACTGAACCGTAGACATTCACATGCTCCATTTAGTGTGTATTGCTAGAGATTTTTTTTTTTTCTTGAGGGAGTGCATGTGATCAGCACAAAGTCAATCAGCACTGTCCACACAGAGATTAGGGGTTCTGCATCCTCCTAGAGCAGAAAGAAAACTCCTACAAGCTTTATCCTAGTGGTGGGCTTGACACTGATAGTCACAAAACTGCTCTAACTGCTGATGAGAAAAGGTATTTAGCAGTTTATATTTACTAAAATAATTGCATTTCCATGTTGTGTGTACTGTAGGAGACCAGATATAGTGAATGCAGGGTCCAGGGAGACCATATATAGTGAATGCAGGGTCCAGGGAGACCATATATAGTGAATGCAGGGTCCAGAGAGAGCGGATATAGTGAATGCAGGGTCCGGAGAGAGAGGATATAGTGAATGAGGGGTCAAGGGAGAGCGGATATAGTGAATGCCGGGTCTGGGGAGAGCGGATACAGTGAATGCAGGTTCCGGCAAGACCAGATATCGTGAATGCGGGGTCCGGGGAGAGCAGATATAATGAATGCGGGGTCCAGGGAGAGCAGATATAGTGAATGCAACGTTCAGGGAGAGCGGATATAGTGAATGAAGGGTCAAGCGAGACCGGATATAGTGAATGCAGGGTCCGGGGAGAATGGATATAATGAATGCAGGGTCCGGGGAGAGCGGATATAGTGAATGCAGGGTCTGGGGAGACCAGATATAGTGAATTTGGGGTCCTGGGTTTAGTAACACTTTAATAGTTAGAATACAAATATATATATATATAAATTTTTTTTTTTTTTTTTTAGCCTGGAAAACATTGTACCAGCATTTATCAGATCTCTTGTGCCATGCAGATCTCCTGCACACTGTCAGTGTATCTGTGTGCCTGTACATCCCCCTTGAGAATGCCGTCTGACAGGAAGCCTCAATGAACAACTTCAGAGCTCTCCACTGAGAACTACAAGCCAACATCTGAAAAGGCTGTTGGGACTTGTAGTTCATTAATTCACAGAACTCTGTGAATGAATGATGTGGCCATGTGGGTGGAGCCCTGCACAGCCACGCTGTTTTCAAAAACTGACAGCTGGTATGGGGAAACCTCTCCTCCTACTGCTGTGCCAGGGAAGGTGGGGGCAGTCACTGCAGTGGGAACTTGTTACATGTTCCACCCTAAAAACAAGTAACCTGTTCCCAAAGGTGAACTTATCCTTTATTAATGATTTCCTGAAGGGCGATGTTATACCCATGTTTGTCCACAGGATGGAGCCAGAGAGTAGAATGGTTTCCCAAAGGGCAATGCTATACCTGTATTTGACCAGAGGATGGCGCCAGATAATAGAATTGCACTTTCTGTCTCCATCCTGTTTTCAAATTCGAGTTTCCCATTGGGAAATTATTTCATTCTCTGGTGCCATCCTGTGGAAAAATATGGGTATAACATTGCCCTTCCAGAAATAATATTCTCTAGCTTCATCCTTTAGACAAATTCAGGTATAACATGGCCTATTAGGAAATCATTCAGCTCTCTGGCTCCATCTGTTTACCCTTACAGTGCAAGGTATTTTTTTTAATTGCTGGAGTTGGGCTTTAACATTAAAAAAAAACCTGACTCCTTGTATCTGTAGAATAATTTAGATAAAATCTTATTTTTTTTTTTCGAATAATACAAAGTGTACCATGTTTTTTTTTTTTTTTTTTAATAAAGGGAAACCCAGCACTAGCCATTTATTGTCTCCTATGGTTCTGTTTGGTCAAAGCAAGGACATAGTCAGCTATGTGTGTTGTATGAGCTCCAGTCAGGGGCAATGCAAGGGTTCCCAATGACCCTGGGCATGGACAACAGACATGACTTTGCACACAGCAAACGAGAAAATACATGACCAATATACACAATGTCACTGCTCTGCACAAGTGGTGTCACTATGAAGGTTCAAGGGGTGCGCACGGCACCCAGGTGACTCCCGTCAGAGGGGTGATGTCATCAGGGCCTCAAGGGGCCCAGCTGCCCCAAGCTGTCCACTCCACTGTATTTTATTTCAGTAACTTGTTACTGAGGGGGGGACATGGCTCAACAGACAAGATCCTCCTGAGCCTCCTCTCACCTGTAGGCTGGGCAGGGCATCAGTCGTCATGTGACTGGCAGTGATAGAGCACGGTTCAGTCAAATTGAGCCCGGAAGACTAGAGAAAGATGGAGAGGAGAGCAGAACGGTAGTGTGTGCCTGGGGGAGCTTTTGAGGACTGGCCTGCCCATTGAATGTAAGTTCTAGTATTGTGGCTGCACAATTAACATTTCTGCAGAGTAGGATTATAGGGATGCTGAGGGGCCACATCTGTAGATGTGGGCCTGTGCTACCAGGCTGCCTGTGACTGTCTTTTTGCTGGATTGGGCCATCTCTTTGCCATATGGGGATGTCTCTTTGCTGGACTTAGCTATCTCTTTTCTGAATTTAAAAAAAAAATGGAAGTACCTTTTTCCTAATAGATATACAGCTGTCACATGACCCAGCTGTTTCCCATTCTGTCTAGGAGGAGCTTCTAGGCCTCTGCTGGTGGTCACATGTTTAAAATGAGGGGGAAAAAAGAGGCATTTGGGATACAGAGCACAAATAATTAATATCAATAAACTGTTTTAAATGTTCATACAAATATATATTTGAAATTAAATATTTATTATTTTTTGGCAGTAACATGGTGTTGGCAGATTTCCGCCCCTCCAGCCTGTGCCTTAGAATAACAGGGAGGTGAAACCTCCATCAGTCAAGATATAATATCCAACTCCATTGTGTTTAGCTGGTTAGTGGACATGGGTGAGGAGGGAGTGGGCTGTCATTTACTGCTGTGTATACACCCACATGTGTGAATCTATAGTCAGATGTGCTGCTCAGATGTGATAGGAAGCAAATGCTTAACATAGAAACTCGCTGAAAACTGAGCATGTGCAGTAACTACCAACACTGCTCTACAAAATCCCCAACTGAATTGAGGACATGGACAGAAGGGAGAGATAGAGAGAAAACAGCAGGATCAACCAGGTTTTTTGCAGAGTACAGAAAATGAATTCCATAGTGACTGAGTATAAACAGCATATTTTACGGCATTTCATGATAGTTTTTGTTGATGTGGGTTTAGTGACACTTTAAATAGTTCATTTGGGTCAGTTTATTTCCCTGGCAGAATGGTCTGGCTTCTGGGTATGCTGTTATTAGACTTGTGTGATTTGTTTTTTACAAATCATAATTCTGAAGAAATATTCATTATTCAGAGAGTAGGAATCAGGATGTATTCAAATTTTGGATTTATCTGATTTTGAAAAAAATAATTAAGATTCAAAATGGAAACATATTGCAACTTGAAAAGCTACAATTTATGGGGAAATTGTGTGAAGTGTTCTTGCCTCCACCAGTAGTCTACAACTGGAGTGGGCGGAGTAACTGGGTGGAGTAGCTTTTGTCACTCTGCTGCCTGCTCACACACCTGGGTTCCTATGGCAACTCACTGTACAGCAAGGGCAGAGAAGAGTGGTTAAAAACAAACTGCTCCAACTTGCTCACTTCACTGGCGGCTGCCATCTTCAAACAGTTGTAGTTTAAAAATTATAACTCCTACACTGAAGAGCTTTATATTATGAGAATCACAAGACCCAGACCTACAGTTTGCTGCATAGTATGTCTCTGAAATATTAACAATGAAGGAACAGTCGCAGTTTAGAAATTGCCTTTCAAATTTGAGGTGGCTAGAGTGGAGTTCCAATGAATGTCAATGGGCAGCGTGAATTGCAAACAAATGGTCATATTGTGAAAATTATCAGGAGAGGACTATGGCTTAGCCGTGGACATTTTTAGTGGCAGCAGGGATAGCTGACCGTTTTGATATAAGATATGTGTAGGTGGGCTTGAAAATGAGGGAGTGATGGCAGTTTAGAACTCATGTCCTGATTTTTCAGCTCACACTCTAGCTTTTGTCAGCTCCCACTCTAGTTTTGAACATTCCGCCATTCATTCCTATGGGACCAATTTCACCGCAAAAAAGCAGATATTTTGTGAACCATTAGGCGAAACATTCCACAAAGTAATAGCACACCAATCGGGAACAATCCGCATGTTTCGGTATATTACTGTCTATGTAGTGTAAAAACTGTGGGAGGAGTTAGGGTGGTAAATTTGGCTATAATAATAAGAATATATATGTGAGATAACAGGAAGTGGTCTTGTCATGCAAGAACACTTAATAATACAGTAAGGTATAAAAGTGAAATAAGATGATGATTCATACTTAGCCTGCTTTATAGAATTGAGTAGAAAAGAATAGAATAGAACAGAAAAGAAAAGAATACAATAGAACAAAACAGAAACAAAATAGAAAAAAAAAAAGAATAGATTTGAAATAAAATAATAAATTAGAATATAATTTTGTTCTATTCTATTTTATTCTATTCAGCAGTCAGAGTGGGAATCATTATTGCAATGCGTTTCTATTTTGAATTCAAATTAATTTTTGAATTCAAATAATTTGATATTGATTTTAAAATAACAAATATTAAAAACTAATTTAAAAAAAGAATAATTCTAAGATAATGAATATGCCAATAACAAATTATTAACAAATGAATCTGAAACAAAACAAATGATTCCGTTGTGCACATCTCTAGCTGTTGTTGACCACTATAGTTGACTTGTATTTTTATTGACTATTATTATTATACAGAACTTATATAGCACCCAGGGGTGGACTGACAACTCATAGGACCCCCAGGCAATAAGAGATAATGGGGCCCCCTGTGTCCCCGCCTACACTAAAGTCAAAGCCACACCCACACAACACCTACAAACTGCAGCTCAGCTGCATATAAATGGCATTAAAAATAATGTACAAAATAATAAAACAACATTGTGGGGTCCCCCCTCTATTCATACCAAGCCCTACGGGTCTGGTATGGGTATTGAGAGGAACCCCCATGCCAAAATTAAGAAACAATGGTGTGGGGACCCCTCCAGGATTCGTACCAGACCCTTATCCGAGCATGCAGCCCGGCAGGTCAGGAAAAGGGGGGGGGGACAAGTGAATGCCCCCCCTGAACTATACCAGGTTCATGCCCTCAACATGGGGGGTTTCCCCCCAAAGCACCTTGTCCCCATGTTGATGGGGACAAGGGCCTCTTCCCCACAACCCTGGCCTACGGTTGTGGGGGTCTTTGGGTGAGGGTCCTATTGGCATCTGGAAGCCCCCTTTAGGGGGCCCTCAGATCCTGCCCCCCCCCCCTTCCCCAGTTGAATGAGTATGGGGTACATGGTACCGCTACCCATTCACATAAAAAAAAAAAAACAATGTAGTATGAAAAAAAGACAGGAGACACTCTTTGACAAGTCCTTTATCAAAAGAAGAAAAATAAAAGAGTGTCCCCCGAAGTAGATCCAACGCCAATCACGATTCCTGATGACGACGACCCGAAAAAAGAAAAAAAGAGAAAAGGTTCCGCTCCTGACACTGGCTCTCAGCAGTCTGCCTGCTCAGCTGGCTTGCAATTTCTTAAATATGTGTGAGGGGTGGGGCCACCCAGTGAAACCATGTGTGTGACCCCACCTCCTTGTGACATCAATGACCCAGCATGCCCCGGTTGATGATGCCACAAGGGGCAGGGTCACACACGTGATGCTCCAGGGTGGCCCCGCCCCTTATATATTTCAGAACTGTTACGCCAGCGGAGCAGTCAGACGGCCAGGAGCCAGCTTTGGAAGCGGAGCCTTTTGTTTTCCTTTTTTCGGGTGGCATTGTGATTGATGTTGGATTTACTCCGGGGGACATTCTTTTATTTTGTGTTGTCAAAGACTGTCTCCTGTCTTTTTTCACTCTACACTTTTTTTTTGTGAATGGGTAGTGGTATCATGTGCCCCATACTCATTCACATGGAGGGGGTTGGGATCTGGGGGGCCCCTTGCTAAAGGGGGCTTCCAGATTCCAATAAGCCCCCCACCTGCAGACCCCCGCAATCACCGCCCAGGGTTGTGGGGAGGAGGCCCTTGTCCAGGGGCACAGAGCAGAAGGGCAGTTCTGGCAGACAATGGTTAAGTCCAGGGGGCACACAGCAGAGGGACAGCTCTGGCAGACATTGATTACGTCCAGGGGCACACTGCAGAGGCAGTTCTGGCAGACAATGGTTAAGTCCAGGGGGCACACAGCACAGGGGCAGTTCTGACAGACAATGGTTAAAACCAAGGGCACACAGCAGAAGGGCAATTGGTTACATCCAGGCACACTTCACAGGCACTTCTGGCAGAACATGTTTAAGTCCAGGGGCACACAGCAGAAGGACAGTTCTGGCAGACAATGGTTAAGTCCAGGGGCACACAGCAGAAGGACAGTTCTGGCAGACAATGGTTAAGTCCAGGGGCACACAGCAGAAGGACAGTTCTGGCAGACAATGGTTAAGTACAGGGGGCACACAGCAGAGGGGCAGTTCTGGTAGACAATTTCCAGGTTTGGTCCTCACAGGGGGTGGCACACAGCAGACAGGCAGAGCACAGGGTAGCAATTCAGGGACTCACCAGCCAACAGTGGCCTCAGCAGAGGAAGTCTAGCCAGCTAGGCACCAACTCCTCAAGGATCTTCAGAGGGCTGTGTGTCTTGGCAGCAGCTTCAAGACAACACAGGCAATGTAGAACCACAAGTCCCAGCAGTGCACAAATCAAAGCACAGTTCAATGCATCTCCTAGCAAAGCCTGCATCCATTTGCTTCTTTCTCCATCCTGACTCAAACTCTGACCATTCTCCCCCCATAGGGACATTATTGTCTTTTGAATTTGACCACGCCACAAGCACCCAGTGCTGACACATCTGGCTTTTCACAGCCACAGGACATCATGCTGTCTGGGCCCCCTGCTGAGATCAACCTCATCTCCCACCCCCTGCGGGGCACAGGAACTCCTAGCTTCAAAGAGCAGGCAGGCTGACTGTTGGCCAAACCTGTGGAGTTCAACAAAACAGTACAAAAATAAAATAATATTTCTGCTGTCTGTCATAGGGACCAACACAAAATTGTTTCTCGTAAGATACCAGATTCTATGATTTTTGGTTAATCAGTACAGTTTTCGTCTGAAAACACAATACAAATACAATACATTACATCACTTCCAAAGTTGTATTCTATCGTACGAGAATGCAAAAAAAAAACCAAAACAACGGATAATCATTCATCCTATATTTTCATCAAGTGTACTAGGCTTTAGGCCCCTTTCACATGAGTTTTCAGTCTAGATCTGACAGTTTTTTAGATGGATCCAGATTGAACCATGATGTAAATCGATGAGTGAGTGAATGTAAACAAATGATCATCTGTTTATATCTGCCTACATCCACCCTGAAAACCCACCTCTTCAGGGAAGCCTACCCCGCCCTCTGCTAATTGCCGATCTCCTCCACTCCTCCTACCACTCCATCCCCCACAGCTATTTCCTCTTGTACCACCATCCCCTCCCTCCTAGATTGTAAGCTCCAAGGAGCAGGGCCCTCGAACCCCTCGTGTATCGTATTGTTACTGTGCTGTCTCGTTTTCTGTCCCCCACTATAATGTAAAGCGCTGAGCAAACCGTTGGCGCTATATAAATCCTGTATAATAATAATAATCCATATCTGTTCAGGGTTGGTTTTTTTAAATGGAACAGCCAACATCCAGATCCATTGAAACGGAACTGAACAAATGTAAACAGTTGCTATTTGTTTACAATCAATTTGCTTATGTCCGTTTTGACCCTAGGTTCACAATCATGAGGATTTAAAGCGGAGTTCCACTGACCCTGTCAAAAAATAAAAGTCAGCCTCTACAAAAACAGTAGCTTCTGATTTTTAAAAAACAGCCACTTACCTGTCCCTCGGTCCCATGGTGTGTCCCCCGCAGCCCATTACACCTGCCATCCTGGATTCCTGGAGGCCGGCATCTTCAGTGTGGGCACCCGGCTGTGACTGCTTGTGGCTTCACAGCCAGGTACCCACTGGGCATGTGCGAGGAGCGCTGCGCTTCATGAATGGTTCTTTAGTCTTCTGGGACCTGTCACGTGTCCCAGAAGACTACAGGAGGGGAAGGAGGGAGGACACCTTCCGTTTCCGATCGCCTAGGCGGTCCGACCGCAATTGGGAGCAAGTACCTGTCAAATTCGGGTACCCGCCCCCCAATGGTGCCAATCCTTAACCACTTGCTGTCCAGCCGCTGTATATACGGTGGCAGTCCAAGGGCAGGTTGCCGTTCATAAACGGCGCCCCCCTTTTTGGACTGTGCACGCTCCCTGGGAGCACGCAGCACCTCGATCCGGTCCCCTCTGTGTACTCTGGACACAGTGGAACACCAATTGTCATACAGGACCTCTGTGTGAGGTCCTGATCATGTGATCACTGATTGGCCAATCAGTGATCACATGCAGAGTAGTAAGCAAGATGTCACTTCTGACATCATTGCTTACTACGTGTGAAATCTGTGAATGATCACAGAGGTCACATGGTACAGGGCTATTCACAACAGCCTTGTACCATGTGACAAGCTGTGACCAATCACAGCTTACACAGTAGTTCTCAATGGCTGCAAGAATGCAGCCAAAGAGAAGGAGAAATTATTGCTTTTACAGCCTTTATGGGTGTAAAAGCAATCAGTGTAAAAAAAAAAAAACATCACCCCCCACAAGTAGTACAGTGTCACCATGGTGACACTGTACTGCTAGGGTGACAGTTAGAGATGAGCGAAGTATTCAAAAATTCGATTCGACTGATTCGGCGAATTCGTGGAAAAATTTTGATTTGAGTCGAATATATTCGCTGTGAATTTAACTTAAAAAAGGGTGTTTCTAGGCTTCAGAGAGACTTAATATTAGTGCTGAACACTGTACCTTTAATTTAAATGCCCTTGGAGTCTGCTGGGGAAGAGAAATAATACTGTCAGTCAGTATGACATGCAGATGAGTGCCGTCGATCTTAGAATCACCGCACACTTCACCCATTTGGGCAGTCACGGGGCCAAAACCAGAGTGTGGAGCCACAGTGTGGCGGTGGAGGCAGCAGCAATGGGAGGCCATACAGCACCCTATGACAAAAATGGAAACCACCAGCAGTGTGAGGAGACCTGAAAGTGGCACATGGCAGAGTGTGGCGATAGAGACAGCAGCAATGGGAGGCCGTACAGGGACCCATGACACACTCTGGACCTGGCAGCAGCATGAGGAGGCGGTACAGGGGCCCATGGCAGATTACGGGCCTGGCAGCAGCATGAGGAGTCGGTACGGGGGCCCATGGCAGATTACGGGCCTGGCAGCAGCATGAGGAGTCGGTACGGGGGCCCATGGCAGATTACAGGCCTGGCAGCAGCAATGGGAGGCCGTACAGGGACCCATGACACACTCTGGACCTGGCAGCAGCATGGGGAGGTGGTACAGGGGCCCATGACAGATTACGGGCCTGGCAGCAGCATGAGGAGTCGGTACGGGGGCCCATGACACACTCTGGACCTGGCAGCAGCATGAGGAGGCGTTACAGGGGCGCATGACAGATTACGAGCCTGGCAGCAGCAACTTGGACAGGAGGACGTTCAGCTTCTGCACCGTCTGGTGCGTGCTCGCAAACTGTTGTCTCTTGGAAACGGATTCCAAGAAAGACTGCTGACGGAATCCGTGAAGAGGAGTAGCAGGAGAAGGAGCATCTGAACGAGCGGAATATGCCAACAAGCGACAACAGGGGCCCATGACAGATTACGGGCCTGGCAGCAGCATGAGGAGTCGGTACGGGGGCCCATGGCAGATTAGGGGCCTGGCAGCAGCTATGGGAGGCCCGTAATCTGCCAGCACCCTATGACAAAAAATGGAACCCACCAGCAGTGTGAGGAGACCTGAAAGTGGCACATGGCAGAGTGTGGCGATGGAGACAGCAGCAATGGGAGGCCGTACAGGGACCCATGAGAGACTCTGGACCTGGCAGCAGCATGAGGAGGCGGTATAGGGGCCCATGGCAGATTAGGGGCCTGGCAGCAGCTATGGGAGGCCCGTAATCTGCCAGCACCCTATGACAAAAAATGGAATACACCAGCAGTGTGAGGAGACCTGAAAGTGGCACATGGCAGAGTGTGGCGATGGAGACAGCAGCAATGGGAGGCCGTACAGGGACCCATGAGAGACTCTGGACTTGGCAGCAGCATGAGGAGGCGGTATAGGGGCCCATGGCAGATTAGGGGCCTGGCAGCAGCTATGGGAGGCCCGTAATCTGCCAGCACCCTATGACAAAAAATGTAACACACCAGCAGTGTGAGGAGACCTGAAAGTGGCACATGTTTGGGGCATGATTCATGGCGGATTTAGTCAGTTGTGTCAGGAACTGGTGGTTTGAAATCCAGACTAATCCACGCCTGATTCATTTTCACAAACGTCAGTCTCTCCACACTTTGGGTGGACAGTCGTGTCCTCCGCGGAGTTGCAATACCTCCTGCCGCACTAAACACGCGCTCCGATGCCACGCTACTGGCCGGGCATGACAGCCTTTCAAGGGCAAATTCAGCTAGTTGGGGCCAAAGGTCAAGTTTCGTTGCCCAGTAGTCAAGGGGATTGTCTACCTCGGTTGGCAGGGTGCTGTCCAAGTAGGCCTAAGCCTGTTGTTTGAGGTCCTGCTCCAGGTCCACCTGATGCTGCTGCTGCTGCTGCTGCTGCTGCTGCTGCGGCTGGTTAGTAGTTTCCTCACTGCGCTGGTGAAGAAAGCTACTCATCATCGACTGCAGACTGAGGCAGCCGCTGCTGGTGGAGCTGCCACTGCTCCTACCACCCCACCCCTCCCCTGCTGCCATGGCAGCGGAACGCGAGCGCACAGGGCCCACAGTGTCTGAGGATGGACGTTGGCGCACAAAGGCAGAGACCAGCTGACTACATAGGAGGTTTTTATAGTACGTTATTTTGGCCTCCCTCTCAGCAGGTGTGAAAAAGGCCACCATTTTTGAACGGTAGCGAGGGTCCAACAAGGTGGACAGCCAAAAGTCATCCCTCTGTCTGATGGTTATTATTCGGCTGTCGCTACGCAAGCAACCGAGCATGCTATGGGCCATTTGTGCCAAGGAATGCGAGGGACTCCCTGCCTCCATCTCCACAGCATACTGCCACGGTGCGTCTGGGTCCTCTGTCTCCACCTCCTCCTCCTCCTCTACCAGATGCTCCTGCTCCTCCACTCCTGTCCGCTGAGTGGAAAAACCACCCATTTCACTCAATAATTCCTGAGCACCAATGTCCTCCTCTACCTCCTCCTCTTCTTCCTGTCCTGCCCCCACAGGGGTCATGTGGCGTTGAGATCTGTGCGCCACGTCTACCGCACCCTGACCAGCCATTGTTAACAGCATTTGTTCCAGGACGTGCAACAGAGGAATGACGTTGTTCATCCCATAGTCCTGCCGACTCACGAATAGCGTGGCCTCCTCAAAGGGCCTGAGCAAGCGCAGGTGTCACGCATGAGCTGCCAATGGCTGACATCTAAGTTACACAGGGAGTACCTTTATCCGCTTTTCACATCAGGAAATCTGTGATGGCCTTTCGCTGTTCGTAAAGGCGGTCTAACATATGTAGGGTTGAATTCCACCTTGTTGCAACGTCACAGCATGAGGAGTCGGTACAGGGGCCCATGGCAGATTACGTGCCTGGCAGCAGCAATGGGAGGCCCGTAATCTGCCAGCACCCTATGACAAAAAATGAAACCCACCAGCAGTGTGAGGAGACCTGAAAGTGGCACATGGCATGAGACACTGTGGAACTGGCAGCAGCATGAGGAGGCGGTATATAGGGGCCCATGGCAGATTAGGGGCCTGGCAGCAGCTATGGGAGGCCCGTAATCTGCCAGCACCCTATGTCAAAAAATTCTACACACCAGCAGTGTGTGAGGAGACCTGAAAGTGGCACATGGCAGAGTGTGGCGATGGAGACAGCAGCAATGGGAGGCCGTACAGGGACCCATGAGAGACTCTGGACCTGGCAGCAGCATGAGGAGGCGGTATATAGGGGCCTATGGCAGATTAGGGGCCTGGCAGCAGCTATGGGAGGCCCGTAATCTGCCAGCACCCTTTGTCAAAAAATTCTACACACCAGCAGTGTGAGGAGACCTGAAAGTGGCACATGGCAGAGTGTGGCGATTTAGACAGCAGCAATGGGAGGCCAAACAGGGACCCATGAGAGACTCTGGACCTGGCAGCAGCATGAGGAGGCGGTATATAGGGGCCTATGGCAGATTAGGGGCCTGGCAGCAGCTATGGGAGGCCCGTAATCTGCCAGCACCCTATGTCAAAAAATTCTACACACCAGCAGTGTGAGGAGACCTGAAAGTGGCACATGGCAGAGTGTGGCGATGGAGACAGCAGCAATGGGAGGCCGTACAGGGACCCATGAGAGACTCTGGACCTGGCAGCAGCATGAGGAGGCGGTATATAGGGGCCTATGGCAGATTAGGGGCCTGGCAGCAGCTATGGGAGGCCCGTAATCTGCCAGCACCCTATGTCAAAAAATTCTACACACCAGCAGTGTGTGAGGAGACCTGAAAGTGGCACATGGCAGAGTGTGGCGATGGAGACAGCAGCAATGGGAGGCCGTACAGGGACCCATGAGAGACCCTGGACTGGCAGCAGCATGAGGAGGCGGTATATAGGGGCCTATGGCAGATTAGGGGCCTGGCAGCAGCTATAGGAGACCCGTAATCTGCCAGCACCCTATGTCAAAAAATTCTACACACCAGCAGTGTGAGGAGACCTGAAAGTGGCACATGGCAGAGTGTGGCGATGGAGACAGCAGCAATGGGAGGCCGTACAGAGACCCATGAGAGACTCTGGACCTGGCAGCAGCATGAGGAGGCGGTATATAGGGGCCTATGGCAGATTAGGGGCCTGGCAGCAGCTATGGGAGGCCCGTAATCTGCCAGCACCCTATGTCAAAAAATTCTACACACCAGCAGTGTGTGAGGAGACCTGAAAGTGGCACATGGCAGAGTGTGGCGATGGAGACAGCAGCAATGGGAGGCCGTACAGGGACCCATGAGAGACCCTGGACAGGCAGCAGCATGAGGAGGCGGTATATAGGGGCCTATGGCAGATTAGGGGCCTGGCAGCAGCTATAGGAGGCCCATAATCTGCCAGCACCCTATGTCAAAAAATTCTACACACCAGCAGTGTGAGGAGACCTGAAAGTGGCACATGGCAGAGTGTGGCGATGGAGACAGCAGCAATGGGAGGCCGTACAGAGACCCATGAGAGACTCTGGACCTGGCAGCAGCATGAGGAGGCGGTATATAGGGGCCTATGGCAGATTAGGGGCCTGGCAGCAGCTATGGGAGGCCCGTAATCTGCCAGCACCCTATGTCAAAAAATTCTACACACCAGCAGTGTGAGGAGACCTGAAAGTGGCACATGGCAGAGTGTGGCGATGGAGACAGCAGCAATGGGAGGCCGTACAGGGACCCATGAGAGACTCTGGACCTGGCAGCAGCATGAGGAGGCGGTATATAGGGGCCTATGGCAGATTAGGGGCCTGGCAGCAGCTATAGGAGGCCCGTAATCTGCCAGCACCCTATGTCAAAAAATTCTACACACCAGCAGTGTGTGAGGAGACCTGAAAGTGGCACATGGCAGAGTGTGGCGATGGAGACTACAGCAATGGGAGGCCGTACAGGGACCCATGAGAGACTCTGGACCTGGCAGCAGCATGAGGAGGCGGTATATAGGGGCCTATGGCAGATTAGGGGCCTGGCAGCAGCTATGGGAGGCCCGTAATCTGCCAGCACCCTATGTCAAAAAATTCTACACACCAGCAGTGTGTGAGGAGACCTGAAAGTGGCACATGGCAGAGTGTGGCGATGGAGACAGCAGCAATGGGAGGCCGTACAGGGACCCATGAGAGACTCTGGACCTGGCAGCAGCATGAGGAGGCGGTATATAGGGGCCTATGGCAGATTAGGGGCCTGGCAGCAGCTATAGGAAGCCCGTAATCTGCCAGCACCCTATGTAAAAAATTCTACACACCAGCAGTGTGAGGAGACCTGAAAGTGGCACATGGCAGAGTGTGGCGATGGAGACAGCAGCAATGGGAGGCCGTACAGGGACCCATGAGAGACTCTGGACCTGGCAGCAGCATGAGGAGGCGGTATATAGGGGCCTATGGCAGATTAGGGGCCTGGCAGCAGCTATAGGAGGCCCGTAATCTGCCAGCACCCTATGTCAAAAAATTCTACACACCAGCAGTGTGTGAGGAGACCTGAAAGTGGCACATGGCAGAGTGTGGCGATGGAGACTACAGCAATGGGAGGCCGTACAGGGACCCATGAGAGACTCTGGACCTGGCAGCAGCATGAGGAGGCGGTATATAGGGGCCTATGGCAGATTAGGGGCCTGGCAGCAGCTATGGGAGGCCCGTAATCTGCCAGCACCCTATGTCAAAAAATTCTACACACCAGCAGTGTGTGAGGAGACCTGAAAGTGGCACATGGCAGAGTGTGGCGATGGAGACAGCAGCAATGGGAGGCCGTACAGGGACCCATGAGAGACTCTGGACCTGGCAGCAGCATGAGGAGGCGGTATATAGGGGCCTATGGCAGATTAGGGGCCTGGCAGCAGCTATGGGAGGCCCGTAATCTGCCAGCACCCTATGTCAAAAAATTCTACACACCAGCAGTGTGTGAGGAGACCTGAAAGTGGCACATGGCAGAGTGTGGCGATGGCGACAGCAGCAATGGGAGGCCGTACAGGGACCCATGAGAGACTCTGGACCTGGCAGCAGCATGAGGAGGCGGTATATAGGGGCCTATGGCAGATTAGGGGCCTGGCAGCAGCTATGGGAGGCCCGTAATCTGCCAGCACCCTATGTCAAAAAATTCTACACACCAGCAGTGTGTGAGGAGAACTGAAAGTGGCACATGGCAGAGTGTGGCGATAGAGACAGCAGCAATGGGAGGCCGTACAGGGACCCATGAGAGACTCTGGACTTGGCAGCAGCATGAGGAGGCGGTATAGGGGCCCATGGCAGATTAGGGGCCTGGCAGCAGCAATGGGAGGCCCGTAATCTGCCAGCACCCTATGTCAAAAAATTCTACACACCAGCAGTGTGTGAGGAGACCTGAAAGTGGCACATGGCAGAGTGTGGCGATGGAGACAGCAGCAATGGGAGGCCGTACAGGGACCTATGAGTGACTCTGGACTTGGCAGCAGCATGAGGAGGCGGTATATAGGGGCCCATGGCAGATTAGGGGCCTGGCAGCAGCTATGGGAGGCCCGTAATCTGCCAGCACCCTATGTCAAAAAATTCTACACACCAGCAGTGTGTGAGGAGACCTGAAAGTGGCACATGTTTGAGGCATGATTCATGGCGGATTTAGTCAGTTGTGTCAGGAACTGGTGGTTTGAAATCCAGACTAATCCACGCCTGATTCATTTTCACAAACGTGAGTCTCTCCACACTTTGGGTGGACAGTCGTGTCTTCCGCGGAGTTACAATACCTCCTGCCGCACTAAACACGCGCTCCGATGCCACGCTACTGGCCGGGCATGACAGCCTTTCAAGGGCAAATTCAGCTAGTTGGGGCCAAAGGTCAAGTTTCGTTGACCAGTAGTCAAGGGGATTGTCTACCTCGGTTGGCAGGGTGCTGTCCAAGTAGGCCCAAGCCTGTTGTTTGAGGTCCTGCTCCAGGTCCACCTGATGCTGCTGCTGCTGCTGCTGCGGCTGGTTAGTAGTTTCCTCACTGCGCTGGTGAAGAAAGCTACTCATCATCGACTGCAGACTGAGGCAGCCGCTGCTGGTGGAGCTGCCACTGCTCCTACCACCCCACCCCTCCCCTGCTGCCATGGCAGCGGAACGCGAGCGCACAGGGCCCACAGTGTCTGAGGATGGACGTTGGCGCACAAAGGCAGATACCAACTGACTACATAGGTGGTTTTTATAGTACGTTATTTTGGCCTCCCTCTCAGCAGGTGTGAAAAAGGCCACCATTTTTGAACGGTAGCGAGGGTCCAACAAGGTGGACAGCCAAAAGTCATCCCTCTGTCTGATGGTTATTATTCGGCTGTCGCTACGCAAGCAACCGAGCATGCTATGGGCCATTTGTGCCAAGGAATGCGAGGGACTCCCTGCCTCCATCTCCACAGCATACTGCCACGGTGCGTCTGGGTCCTCTGTCTCCTCCTTCTCCTCCTCTACCAGATGCTCCTGCTCCTCCACTCCTGTCCGCTGAGTGGAAAAACCACCCATTTCACTCAATAATTCCTGAGCACAAATGTCCTCCTCTACCTCCTCCTCTTCTTCCTGTCCTGCCTGCCCCCACAGGGGTCATGTGGCGTTGAGATCTGTGCGCCACGTCTACCGCACCCTGACCAGGCGATGCTGTGGAATTCCGTTCTGCCGCTGCAGCTCAAGGAGGGTGTGCTTTGCGGTGTAGGAATGGCTGAAATGCATGCAAAGTTTACGTGCCATTTTTTAGGATGTCTTGCAGTGGGATGGTGGATTTTAGGAACCGCTTGACAACCAGATTGAACACGTGAGCCATGCATGGCGCATGGCACAACGTTCCTTGACGCAGAGCAGACACCATGTTCTTTCCGTTGTCGGTCAACATGGTTCCGATTTTCAGTTTGTGCGGAGACAGCCATCTGTCGATTTCTCTGTTCATTACACTCAGAAGTTCCTCCCCTGTGTGACTACGTTCGCCTGGACCTGGCAGCAGCATGAGGAGGCGGTATAGGGGCCCATGGCAGATTAGGGGCCTGGCAGCAGCTATAGGAGGCCCGTAATCTGCCAGCACCCTATGTCAAAAAATTCAACACACCAGCAGTGTGAGGAGACCTGAAAGTGGCACATGGCATGAGAGACTGTGGACCTGGCAGCAGCATGAGGAGGCGGTATAGGGGCCCATGGCAGATTAGGGGCCTGGCAGCAGCTATGGGAGGCACGTAATCTGCCAGCACCCTATGTCAAAAAATTCAACACACCAGCAGTGTGTGAGGAGACCTGAAAGTGGCACATGGCAGAGTGTGGCGATGGAGACAACCCACCGACTGTTTTGCTCGCTGCCAAGCTGCCACCCTCTTCTCCTGATGATGCGGAAGCAATAGCCTGATGACGACGAGGCTGCCAAGTGCGATCAGCCTCATCATCATCAATTAGGGTCTCCGCCTCACTACTAGCCCCCTCGGCTGCGTGTGGGTCAGGAGACAGACCTGTCTCTACACCGGCTACCGAGCCACTCTCCTCGCCACTACTTCTTCGCCTGGCTGCTGAAGAGGCGGATGTCTCCCCCCGTTCCTGACCGCCCTCTGTTAGCTCTTCCTCACTGTACTGGATGACACCGGGAGCACTAGCCTCTGGCTGCGAATAGTGCTGCCTCGACCCCTTCCTCTGCTGCCACGTCTGCTCGCTCCTAAAACATTGCCTCCTCTGCCACTCCTCTGCATGTTGTCTGACATACTCTTTAATTAAACGATTCTGTGTCCCTGAGTAACAATTCTGTGGCCCTAAGTAACGGTTCTGTGGCCCTCAGTAACAGTTCTGTGTCCCTGAGTAACAATTCTGTGTCTGTGCGAGTAACAATTCTGTGGCCCTAAGTAACAGTTCTGTGGCCCTCAGTAACAATTATGTGTCCCTAAGTAACGGTTCTGTGGCCCTCAGTAACAATTCTGTGTCCCTGTGTAACAATTCTGTGTCTGTGCGAGTAACAATTCTGTGGCCCTAAGTAACAGTTCTGTGGCCCTCAGTAACAGTTCTGTGTCCCTGAGTAACAATTCTGTGTCTGTGCGAGTAACAATTCTGTGGCCCTAAGTAACAGTTCTGTGGCCCTAAGTAACAGTTCTGTGTCCCTGACTAACAATTCTGTGTCTGTGCGAGTAACAATTCTGTGGCCCTAAGTAACAGTTCTGTGGCCCTCAGTAACAATTCTGTGTCCCTGAGTAACAATTTTGTGGCCCTAAGTAACGGTTCTGTGGCCCTCAGTAACAATTCTGTGTCCCTGTGTAACAATTCTGTGTCTGTGCGAGTAACAATTATGTGGCCCTAAGTAACAGTTCTGTGGCCCTCAGTAACAGTTCTGTGTCCCTGAGTAACAATTCTGTGTCTGTGCGAGTAACAATTCTGTGGCCCTAAGTAACAGTTCTGTGGCCCTCAGTAACAGTTCTGTGTCCCTGAGTAACAATTCTGTGTCTGTGCGAGTAACAATTCTGTGGCCCTAAGTAACAGTTCTGTTGCCCTCAGTAACAATTCTGTGGCCCTAAGTAACGGTTCTGTGGCCCTCAGTAACAGTTCTGTGTCCCTGTGTAACAATTCTGTGTCTGTGCGAGTAACAATTATGTGGCCCTAAGTAACAGTTCTGTGGCCCTCAGTAACAATTCTGTGTCCCTGATTAACGTTTCTGTGGCCCCAAGTAACAGTTCTGTGGCCCTCAGTAACAATTCTGTGTCTGTGCGAGTAACAATTCTGTGTCTGTGCGAGTAACAATTCGGTGGCCCTAACAGTTCTGTGGCCCTCAGTAACAATTCTGTGTCCCTGATTAACGTTTCTGTGGCCCCAAGTAACAGTTCTGTGGCCCTCAGTAACAATTCTGTGTCTGTGCGAGTAACAATTCTGTGTCTGTGCGAGTAACAATTCTGTGGCCCTAAGTAACAGTTCTGTGGCCCTCAGTAACAATTCTGTGTCCCTGATTAACGTTTCTGTGGCCCCAAGTAACAGTTCTGTGGCCCTCAGTAACAATTCTGTGTCTGTGCGAGTAACAATTCTGTGTCTGTGCGAGTAACAATTCTGTGGCCCTAAGTAACAGTTCTGTGGCCCTCAGTAACAATTATGTGTCCCTAAGTAACGGTTCTGTGGCCCTCAGTAACAATTCTGTGTCCCTGTGTAACAATTCTGTGTCTGTGCGAGTAACAATTCTGTGTCTGTGCGAGTAACAATTCTGTGTCTGTGCGAGTAACAATTCAGTGTCTGTGCGAGTAA
The DNA here is from genome assembly GCF_062004578.1 of Staurois parvus. Taxonomy (NCBI): domain Eukaryota; kingdom Metazoa; phylum Chordata; class Amphibia; order Anura; family Ranidae; genus Staurois; species Staurois parvus. The sequence goes on from NW_028318693.1 coordinate 1,278,855, forward strand.
CAATTCTGTGGCCCTAAGTAACGGTTCTGTGGCCCTCAGTAACAGTTCTGTGGCCCTCAGTAACAATTCTGTGTCTGTGCGAGTAACAATTCTGTGTCTGTGCGAGTAACAATTCTGTGGCCCTAAGTAACAGTTCTGTGGCCCTCAGTAACAGTTCTGTGTCCCTGAGTAACAATTCTGTGTCTGTGCGAGTAACAATTTTGTGTCTGTGCGAGTAACAATTCTGTGGCCCTAAGTAACAGTTCTGTGGCCCTCAGTAACAGTTCTGTGTCCCTGAGTAACAATTCTGTGTCTGTGCGAGTAACAATTCTGTGGCCCTAAGTAACAGTTCTGTGGCCCTCAGAAACAGTTCTGTGTCCCTGAGTAACAATTCTGTGTCTGTGCGAGTAACAATTATGTGTCTGTGCGAGTAACAATTCTGTGTCTGTGCGAGTAACAATTCAGTGTCTGTGCGAGTAACAATTCTGTGGCCCTAAGTAACGGTTCTGTGGCTCTCAGTAACAGTTCTGTGTCCCTGTGTAACAATTCTGTGTCTGTGCGAGTAACAATTCTGTGGCCCTAAGTAACAGTTCTGTGGCCCTCAGTAACAATTCTGTGTCCCTGATTAACGTTTCTGTGGCCCCAAGTAACAGTTCTGTGGCCCTGAGTAACAATTCTGTGTCTGTGCGAGTAACAATTCTGTGTCTGTGCGAGTAACAATTCTGTGGCCCTAAGTAACAGTTCTGTGGCCCTCAGTAACAGTTCTGTGTCCCTGAGTAACAATTCTGTGTCTGTGCGAGTAACAATTTTGTGTCTGTGCGAGTAACAATTCTGTGGCCCTAAGTAACAGTTCTGTGGCCCTCAGTAACAGTTCTGTGTCCCTGAGTAACAATTCTGTGTCTGTGCGAGTAACAATTCTGTGGCCCTAAGTAACAGTTCTGTGGCCCTCAGAAACAGTTCTGTGTCCCTGAGTAACAATTCTGTGTCTGTGCGAGTAACAATTATGTGTCTGTGAGAGTAACAATTCTGTGTCTGTGCGAGTAACAATTCTGTGTCTGTGCGAGTAACAATTCTGTGGCCCTAAGTAACGGTTCTGTGGCTCTCAGTAACAGTTCTGTGTCCCTGTGTAACAATTCTGTGTCTGTGCGAGTAACAATTCTGTGGCCCTAAGTAACAGTTCTGTGGCCCTCAGTAACAATTCTGTGTCCCTGATTAACGTTTCTGTGGCCCCAAGTAACAGTTCTGTGGCCCTGAGTAACAATTCTGTGTCTGTGCGAGTAACAATTCTGTGTCTGTGCGAGTAACAATTCTGTGGCCCTAAGTAACAGTTCTGTGGCCCTCAGTAACAGTTCTGTTTCCCTGAGTAACAATTCTGTGTCTGTGCGAGTAACAATTCTGTGTCTGTGCGAGTAACAATTCTGTGGCCCTAAGTAACAGTTCTGTGGCCCTCAGTAACAGTTCTGTGTCCCTGAGTAACAATTCTGTGTCTGTGCGAGTAACAATTCTGTGGCCCTAAGTAACAGTTCTGTGGCCCTCAGTAACAGTTCTGTGTCCCTGAGTAACAATTCTGTGTCTGTGCGAGTAACAATTCTGTGTCTGTGCGAGTAACAATTCTGTGTCTGTGCGAGTAACAATTCTGTGGCCCTAAGTAACGGTTCTGTGGCCCTCAGTAACAGTTCTGTGTCCCTGTGTAACAATTCTGTGTCTGTGCGAGTAACAATTCTGTGGCCCTAAGTAACAGTTCTGTGGCCCTCAGTAACAATTCTGTGTCTGTGCGAGTAACAATTCTGTGTCTGTGCGAGTAACAATTCTGTGGCCCTAAGTAACAGTTCTGTGGCCCTCAGTAACAATTCTGTGTCTGTCCCTGAGTAACAATTCTGTGGCCCTAATAACGTTTCTGTGGCCCTAAGTAACAATTCTCTTGCACTCAGTAACAATTCTGTCTGTCCCTGAGTAACAATTATGTGGCCCTAATAACGTTTCTGTGGCCCTAAGTAACAATTCTCTGGCACTCAGTAACAATTCTGTCTGTCCCTGAGTAACAATTCTGTGGCCCTAATAACGTTTCTGTGGCCCTAAGTAACAATTCTCTGGCACTCAGTAACAATTCTGTCTGTCCCTGAGTATGAATTCTGTGGCCCTAAGTAGCGTTTCTTTGTCCCTAAGTAACGATTCTGTGGCCCTAATTAACAATTCTGTGTCCCTGAGTAATAGTTTTCTGTCCCTAAGTATCGTTTCTCTGTCCCCAAGTATCGTTTCTGTGGCCCTAACTCTGTCCCTGTCCCTAATACAGAGCGGTCTGCCTCTGTTCAATGACTGGAGGCAAATGAAGAATTCCAAAATGGCCGCTATTTATAGCTCGACCATTACACAGTGCTAGCTGGCTGGCTGCTGATTGGCTGATGTGATCACATGTCGTTGAGGAATGCATTATGGGTCAGCGCGCCTTGTCTGCGCGCCTTCCCAGACATCCCCGCTCCGTCGCCGCACATGTCAGCCGCCATTTTCGGAAAAATTTTGATTCGCGCGTCCGAATTAGGCTATTTTTCGGATTCGGCGCGAATCGAAATTTTTCCGATATTCGACTCGAATTCCACTTCGGCTACTTCGATTCGCTCATCTCTAGTGACAGTATGTGGAAAAGAAAACATAACTAATAATATAAAAAATAAAATAAAAACGTACATTTTTTACTAAAAGATAACTGAATACATGTTGGCCAAGATTTATGATGAAATATTATTTATTTGCAAACTTTTATAAGAAAAACACTTTTTTTCAAAATGTTTGGACTTTTTCATTTATATAGCAACAAAAAATAAAAATCCCAGCGGTGAATAAATACCACCAAAATAAAGCTTTATCTGTCTCAAAAAAATGGTAAAAAATTAATATGGGTACAGTGTTGCATGACCGCGCAATTGTCATTCAAAGTGTGACAGCACTGAAAGCTGAACATTGGCCTGGACAGGAAGGGGGTAAAAGTGTCCGGACTTGAAGTGGTTAATGGGGAGCGGGGGAGCAGTCCTTAAAGCGGAACTTCCCCTTTTGGTTGGAGCCCCACTTTAAGTGCATTTTCCAGTTTGCAAAAACACACTATAGTCCATTTATCATAGTTGCCTATGGATCTAGTTCACATCTGTGATGGTGCATTTTTATGGAAAGGGTCAGAGACTTTTTTCCGGCACCATATTGCATTTTGCTTGTAACAGACTTCAATGGACCTGTGCCAAAAACACAAGTGTTGAGTTTTTATGTGTTTTTGATGTGTTTTGCTGGTTTTTTTTTTGCTAATTGGAAAGTTTGACAGTTCTGTTCATGTAGTGCAACTTTAATGCAACTTTAATGCAACCTTTCACTCTCTGGCACTCAAGTCACATGAAACTCTTAGATTGTAAGTAGAGATGAGCGAATCGAACATGACGAAGTGGAATTCGTTTCGAAGATTAGGAAAAATTTGATTCGCGCCGAATCCGAAAATTAGCAAACTTCGGATGCACGAATCAAATTTTCCCAAAAATGGCGGCGACATGTGTGGCGACGGAGCGGGGATCTCTGGGAAGGCGCGCAGACAAGGCGCGCTGACCCATAATGCATTCATTCATGACATGTGATCGCATTAGCCAATCAGCAGCCAGCCAGCACTGTGTAATGGTGGAGCTATAAATCGCGGCCATCTTAGAATTCTCCATTAGCCTCCGGTCATTCAAGAGAGACAGACCTGTCTGTATTAGGGACAGAGTTAGGGCCACAGAGACTTTAGGGCCACAGAATTGTTACTCAGGGACACAGAATCGTTACTCAGGGACACAGAATTGTTACTCAGGGACACAGAATTGTTACTCAGGGACACAGACTCATTACTCAGGGACAGACACAGAATTGTTACTCAGGGACACAGAATTGTTACTCAGGGACACAGAATCGTTACTCAGGGACACAGAATTGTTACTCAGGGACACATAATTGTTACTCAGGGACACATAATTGTTACTGAGGGACACAGAATTGTTACTGAGGGACACAGAATCGTTACTCAGGGACACAGAATTGTTACTCAGGGACACATAATTGTTACTCAGGGACACATAATCGTTACTGAGGGACACAAAATCGTTACTCAAGACACAGAATTGTTACTCAGGGACACAGAATTGTTACTCAGGGACACAGAATCGTTACTCAGGGACACAGAATCGTTACTGAGGGACACAGAATCATTACTGAGGGACACAGAATTGTTACTCAGGGACACAGAATCGTTACTCAGGGACACATAATTGTTACTCAGGGACACAGAATTGTTACTGAGGGACACAGGATTGTTACTCAGGGACACATAATTGTTACTTAGGGACACAGAATTGTTACTCAGGGACACAGAATTGTTACTGAGGGACACAGAATTGTTACTGAGGGACACAGAATTGTTACTGAGGGACACAGAATTGTTACTCAGGGACACAGAATTGTTACTCAGGGACACAGAATCGTTACTCAGGGACACAGAATCGTTACTGAGGGACACAGAATCGTTACTCAGGGACACAGAATTGTTACTCAGGGACACAGAATCATTACTCAGGGACACAGAATCGTTACTCAGGGACACAGAATTGTTACTCAGGGACACATAATTGTTACTCAGGGACACAGAGTTGTTACTGAGGGACACAGAATCATTACTGAGGGACACAGAATTATTACTGAGGGACACAGAATCGTTACTCAGGAACACAGAATCGTTACTCAGGGACACAGAATTGTTACTCAGGGACACAGAATTGTTACTCAGGGACACAGAATCGTTACTGAGGGACACAAAATCGTTACTCAAGACACAGAATTGTTACTCAGGGACACAGAATCGTTACTCAGGGACACAGAATCGTTACTGAGGGACACAGAATCGTTACTGAGGGACACAGAATTGTTACTCAGGGACACAGAATCGTTACTCAGGGACACAGAATTGTTACTCAGGGACACAGAATTGTTACTGAGGGACACAGGATTGTTACTCAGGGACACATGATTGTTACTCAGGGACACAGAATTGTTACTCAGGGACACAGAATTGTTACTGAGGGACACAGAATTGTTACTGAGGGACACAGAATTGTTACTCAGGGACACAGAATTGTTACTCAGGGACACAGAATCGTTACTCAGGGACACAGAATCGTTACTGAGGGACACAGAATCGTTACTCAGGGACACAGAATTGTTACTCAGGGACACAGAATCATTACTCAGGGACACATAATCGTTACTCAGGGACACAGAATCGTTACTCAGGGACACAGAATTGTTACTCAGGGACACAGAGTTGTTACTGAGGGACACAGAATCATTACTGAGGGACACAGAATTATTACTGAGGGACACAGAATCGTTACTCAGGGACACAGAATCGTTACCCAGGGACACAGAATCGTTACTCAGGGACAGACACAGAATTGTTACTCAGGGACAGACACAGAATTGTTAGTCAGGGACACAGAATTGTTACTCAGGGACACATAATCGTTACTCGGACACAGAATCGTTACTCAGGGACACAGAATCATTACTGAGGGACCCAGAATTGTTACTCAGGGACACAGAATCGTTACTGAGGGACACAGAATCGTTACTCAGGGACACATAATTGTTACTCAGGGACACAGAATTGTTACTGAGGGACACAGAATCGTTACTGAGGGACACAGAATTGTTACTCAGGGACACAGAATCGTTACTCAGGGACACATAATTGTTACTCAGGGACACAGAATCGTTACTTTCTGCTTCACAACCACTATTGAATTAAAGAGTATGTCAGACAACACGCAGAGGAGTGGCAGAGGAGGCAATGTTTCAGGAGCGAGCAGACGTGGCAGCAGAGGAAGGGGTCGAGGCAGCACTAGTCGCAGCCAGAGGCCAGTGCTCCCGGTGTCATCCAGCGGTCGTGTCTCCACCGACAACCCTGCCATCATCGATTGGTTGACTCGGTCGTCTTCCTCTTCCCAGGTCACCTCTGACACCTACAGCCAATGGTCGGTGGGTACGTCAGACACAACCGTTAGTTGGCATGGCCCGGGAGCAAGCCCACTGAAATCACGTATCCTCTACCTGCCCCTGTCCTTTGGTGTTCCCTCACCAAGCGAAGTATCGCATGCTGTGGGCTCAGCCCCACTGTACAGTGAGGAAGAGCTAACAGAGGGCGGTCAGGAACGGGGGGAGACATCCGCCTCTTCAGCAGCCAGGCGAAGAAGTACTGGCGAGGAGAGTGGCTCAGTAGCCGGTCTAGAGACAGGTCTGTCTCCTGACCCACACGCAGCCGAGGGGGCTAGTAGTGACGCGGAGACCCTAATTGATGATGATGAGGCTGATCGCACTTGGCAGCCTCGTCGTCATCAGGCTATTGCTTCCGCATCATCAGGAGAAGAGGGTGCCAGCTTGCCAGCGAGCAAAACAGTCGGTGGGTTGCCCAGGAAGCAGCAGGGTCGCAGCAGTGTCAGTGGAGGCAAACGGCCACGGAGTAGAGCACCAGCTCCACTGCAGCCTACCACCACGGCCAGTAGTGGTGCCGGTGTGCACGGAGGAAGTAGCAGTCAGCCAGTGAGGAGTAGCGGGGGCAAAGTTTCCCTGCTTGGCGGTGTGGCAATTTTTCGTCAAGCCGCCCGAGGAAGTAAACGTAGCCGTATGTCGACTATGTGGCCAGAAAGTCAAGCGTGGCCAGGGGGCCCATGTTGGGACTACAGCGTTGCGTCAGCATATGCAGCGTCGCCATTTGGTGGCCTGGGAAAACCGTGATAAAGATACGGCGGTTCTGCCTGCCCCAGCCCCCGCTCCATCACCCGCTCCGTTACTTGCTCCGTCACCCGACGTCAATCGCCCTCTATCAGCCAGTCAAGGCTCCAACACCTCTGCTGAGGGGAGTTGTCGCTTGTTGGCATCTTCCGCTTGTTCAGATGCTCCTTCTCCTGCTACTCCTCTTCACGGATTCCGTCAGCAGTCTTTCTTGGAATCCGTTTCCAAGAGACAACAGTTTGCGAGCACGCACCCGACGGTGCAGAAGCTGAACGTCCTCCTGTCCAAGTTGCTGGTGCTGCAGTCCCTCCCTTTCCAAGTGGTGGACTCAGCACCTTTCCGAGAAATGATGGCTTGTGCCGAGCCGCGGTGGAGAGTGCCAAGCCGGCATTTCTTCGCCAAAAAGGCAGTGCCAGCCCTGCATTCACATGTAGAAGAGATGGTGGGCCAGTCTTTGAGCATGTCGGTCTCTGCCAAAGTGCACGGCAGCGCCGACGTGTGGAGCTGTAACTACGGTCAGGGACAGTACATGTCATTTATGGCCCACTGGGTGAACGTGGTGCCGGCACAGCCGCACCAGCAACTTGGACAGGTCACGCCGCTTTTGCCTCCACGTTTGCACGTCCTTGGTCCAGCAAAGATGTCCGCCTCTACCACCTCTATGCCGCCACCCCCGTGCCAAGTCCCATTACCCGACCGGCATATCACATGTGCAGGGCGCAACGGTGTCACGCTGTGCTGCACCTGGTATGCCTTGGCGAACGTAGTCACACAGGGGAGGAACTTCTGAGTGTAATGAACAGAGAAATCGACAGATGGCTGTCTCCGCGCAAACTGAAAATCGGAACCATGTTGACCGACAACGGAAAGAACATGGTGTCTGCTCTGCGTCAAGGAAGGTTGTGCCATGCGCCATGCATGGCTCACGTGTTCAATCTGGTTGTCAAGCGGTTCCTAAAATCCACCATCCCACTGCAAGACATCCTTAAAATGTCACGTAAACTTTGCATGCATTTCAGCCATTCCTACACCGCAAAGCACACCCTCCTTGAGCTGCAGCGGCAGAACGGAATTCCACAGCATCGCCTGATCTGCGACGTTGCAACAAGGTGGAATTCAACCCTACATATGATAGACCGCCTTTACGAACAGCGAAAGGCCATCACAGATTTCCTGATGTTACAAGCGGATAAAGGTACTCCCCTGTGTAACTTAGATGTCAGCCATTGGCAGCTCATGCGTGACACCTGCCGCTTGCTCAGGCCCTTTGAGGAGGCCACGCTATTCGTGAGTCGGCAGGACTATGGGATGAACGACGTCATTCCTCTGTTGCACGTCCTGGAACAAATGCTGTTAACAATGGCTGGTCAGGGTGCGGTAGACGTGGCGCACAGATCTCAATGCCACATGACCCCTGTGGGGGCAGGACAGGAAGAAGAGGAGGAGGTAGAGGAGGACATTGGTGCTCAGGAATTATTGAGTGAAATGGGTGGTTTTTCCACTCAGCGGACAGGAGTGGAGGAGCAGGAGCATCTGGTAGAGGAGGAGGAGGAGGAGACAGAGGACCCAGACGCACCGTGGCAGTATGCTGTGGAGATGGAGGCAGGGAGTCCCTCGCATTCCTTGGCACAAATGGCCCATAGCATGCTCGGTTGCTTGCGTAGCGACAGCCGAATAATAACCATCAGACAGAGGGATGACTTTTGGCTGTCCACCTTGTTGGACCCTCGCTACCGTTCAAAAATGGTGGCCTTTTTCACACCTGCTGAGAGGGAGGCCAAAATAACGTACTATAAAAACCACCTATGTAGTCAGTTGGTCTCTGCCTTTCTGCGCCAACGTCCATCCTCAGACACTGTGGGCCCTGTGCGCTCGCGTTCCGCTGCCATGGCAGCAGGGGAGGGGTGGGGTGGTAGGAGCAGTGGCAGCTCCACCAGCAGCGGCTGCCTCAGTCTGCAGTCGATGATGAGTAGCTTTCTTCACCAGCGCAGTGAGGAAACTACTAACCAGCCGCAGCAGCAGCAGCATCAGGTGGACCTGGAGCAGGACCTCAAACAACAGGCTTGGGCCTACTTGGACAGCACTTTGCCAACCGAGGTAGACAATCCCCTTGACTACTGGGCAACGAAACTTGACCTTTGGCCCCAACTAGCTGAATTTGCCCTTGAAAGGCTGTCATGCCCGGCCAGTAGCGTGGCATCGGAGCGCGTGTTTAGTGCGGCAGGAGGTATTGTAACTCCGCGGAGGACACGACTGTCCACCCAAAGTGTGGAGAGACTCACGTTTGTGAAAATGAATCAGGCGTGGATTAGTCTGGATTTCAAACCACCAGTTCCTGACACAACTGACCAAATCCGCCATGAATCATGCCCCAAACATGTTATTATTTTTAACATAGGCCTCTGTATGGCCTTCAATTTAAGCTGCTTACGCTTCGCCACTCTGCCATGGGCCCCTGTACCGCCTCCTCTTGCTGCTGCCAGGTCCAGAGTGTCTCATGGGTCCCTGTACGGCCTCCCATTGCTGCTGTCTCCATCGCCACACTCTGCCATGTGCCACTTTCAGGTCTCCTCACACTGCTGGTGGGTTCCATTTTGTCATAGGGTGCTGGCAGATTACGGGCCTCCCATTGCTGCTGCCAGGCCCGTAATCTGCCATGGGCCCCCGTACCGACTCCTCATGCTGCTGCTAGGCCCGTAATCTGTCATGGGCCCCTGTACCGCCTCCTCATGCTGCTGCCAGGTGTGTCATGAGTCCCTGTACGGCCTCCCATTGCTGCTGTCTCTATCGCCACACTCTGCCATGTGCCACTTTCAGGTCTCCTCACACTGCTGGTGGGTTCCATTTTGTCATAGGGTGCTGTATTGGCTCCCATTGCTGCTGCCAGGCCCGTAAACTGCCATGGGCCCCCGTACCGACTCCTCATGCTGCTGCCAGGCCCGTAATCTGTCATGGGCCCCTGTACCGCCTCCTCATGCTGCTGCCAGGTCCAGAGTGTCTCATGGGTCCCTGTACGGCCTCCCATTGCTGCTGTCTCCATCGCCACACTCTGCCATGTGCCACTTTCAGGTCTCCTCACACTGCTGGTGGGTTCCATTTTGTCATAGGGTGCTGTATGGCCTCCCATTGCTGCTGCCAGGCCCGTAATCTGCCATGGGCCCCCGTACCGACTCCTCATGCTGCTGCCAGGCCCGTAATCTGTCATGGGCCCCTGTACCGCCTCCTCATGCTGCTGCCAGGTCCAGAGTGTGTCATGGGTCCCTGTACGGCCTCCCATTGCTGCTGTCTCCATCGCCACACTCTGCCATGTGCCACTTTCAGGTCTCCTCACACTGCTGGTGGGTTCCATTTTGTCATAGGGTGCTGTATGGCCTCCCATTGCTGCTGCCTCCACCGCCACACTGTGGCTCCACACTCTGGTTTTGGCCCCGTGACTGCCCAAATGAGTGAAGTGTGCGGTGATTCTAAGATCGACGGCACTCATCTGCATGTCATACTGACTGACAGTATTATTTCTCTTCCCCAGCAGACTCCAAGGGCATTTAAATTAAAGGTACAGTGTTCTGCACTAATATAAAGGCTCTCTGAAGCCTAGAAACACCCTTTTTATAAGTTAAATTTGCAGCGAATATATTCGCCTCGAATCGAATTTATTCCGCGAATTCGGCGAATCAGCCGAATCAAATTTTTTAATAATTCGCTCATCTCTAATTGTAAGCTCCAAGGATCAGGGCCCTCCTTTCCCTCTTGTATTGAACTGTATTGTTGCTGTATTGTCTCCCGTTATATTGTAAAGCGCTGAGCAAACTGTTGACGCTATATAAATCCTGTATAATAATAATAATAATAAAGTCACATCAAAGTCGCACCAAAGTCACACTACATGAATAAAACTGCCATACCATCCTATTAGCCAAAAAAAAAAGAGTAAAAAAAGCTCATAAAAAACGTGCATTAAAAAAAAAGCAGAATGCACCAGAAAACACATCAACCGCAACCTGCATAGATATGAACCTATCCTTAGGCAAGAAACATTGTTTATATTTTTGTCACCTCTGATGCATCTCAGCAACTAAGAAAAAATGGATTCAAAAATGGATGTAGACTGATGTAAACTGAACTGAAGTGAAGTGCAAACCAAGCTAAACTGAATTGAAGTTGGATGTGCAAACAGATGTAAACTGAATCCATTTTTTCTTTGAAATAAAAGTGAATGAACGGATGATGTCCGTGTGAAGGGGACCTAATAGAAAATTCAAAATGTTACAGTTGTCACCAGAAAAGGAGGTGAGGTGAAATCTTCCAATGGGGGCACCTGTTCTGATGACAACCGTCAAAGAGGTTGAGAGCTAGAGAGTGCCATGCTGTGAAGACAGAAAGCCAGTGTTCCCAGGACAGCACAGAGAGAGATGCGGGTTTATTGTTTCCGCTGGAAATCTAGGCCTTTCCGTGAAAGTGTTACAAGGCACCAGTGGGCACCCTACAAGAGTTTTGCAGTTAGAACTGGGCAGATGTGAGCAGTGAACTATGTTTTTGGCACAGTTGGAAAAAACATATAGGGGTTGATTTATTAAAAGCAGATAGTCTGTGCACTTTGCAAGTACAGTTGCCCAAGAGCTTAGTAAATGAGCAGAAGCTCTGCTGACTTCCATCATCCAATCATGTGCAAGCAAAAATGTTTTTTTTTCCTTGCACGGGATTGGGTATTCTTTGCACAGTGGAGCTCAACCTCATTTATTAAGGTCTGGAGCAACTGCACTTGCAAAGTGCACAGTCTATTTGCCTTTAGTAACTCAACCCCATAGTCTGCTATGTCTCTTACTCTTTTAAGGCAATGAATATTGGAGAGGTGAAGCAGGCAGAGCAGATGACCAGGCTAGATGAGATGAGGTAGACTAAAGGAGGAAGATGCTGATTATTTCCTGATGGAGGCTGATTTGGAGTGGATTTTTCATCTGAGCATTTTCTTATGGTTTGAAGGAAAATGGACTTTTATCTGGAACATTCCTTCCATCTAAATTCCACACACTGACAAAGAAATTGCTAACCCTACTAAAAGGAATGTTGCAGCTTGCCCATGGACGAAAGTCTGATCGCCTAGAACAGGGGTAGGCAACCTGCGGCTCTCCAGCTGTTGCAGAACTACAAGTTCTATCATGCCTCTGCAAGTCATAGCAGTAACTATCAATTTTGCAAATGTAGTTCCACAACAGCTAGAGAGCCGCAGGTTGCCTACCCCTGGCCTAGAACTTACAGGGCCGAATGGGAATTGTTCCCTCCCATTTACAATGTTGAGGTTTATTTCACCCTTTCCTGGATAAAGGTTATAAAGCTGCTAAGACTTTGTAGGTGTCAGGAATGGACTGGCCAGCAATGGTGGGACTCACCTGCCTTTTGATCTGCAGTACCAGGGCTGGCCAGCGGGTGCTCCCAGCAATCAGAGACTCAACCTTTCAGCCAGCTAACACCTGGAACTGATGATACTGGTGTATTTAAGGGATGGCCAGACTTGCAGACTCTGCCTTGGTGTTGTGTTTGTCCTGGGCCCTGTATCTGTCCTGCATCCTGTTTCTGTTCCTTTGCTGACCCTGCCTGATCTGAACTGCTGCTGACTTCTCCTGCTCTGATCCCGGCTCGCTCCTGACCATCCCTCTGCCTGACCCTCTGTACTACGCTGCTAGCTACCTGCTGAACCTGGCCTGTGACCCCGACCCATCTCCGCTTGCTCCCCCTGTACCTACCTGCCCTATTGATATTGACCCGGCCTGCCTGACGACGCTTGCTTGTATGTACTGTTATCTGTGGGTGGTTGGTTTGTTTGCACTGTATTATGTTTAGTATTGCACTGCGTTTATGTTTGTATTGTTAGTGTTAATAAATTATATTGTTTATCACATATCTGAAGTCTGCGTTTCCCTGCATCAGTCACACACCTCTGGTCATACCTGGGAGCCCTGACATTACACCAAGGCCAATCCTGACCAGAAGTGGCTGCACAGGGAAGCCATCTTGGTTTGTTGCTGTAGGATGGATCTGGATGAGGTTGAGTATTTATCTCTGCTAGTGTTTGATGACAGGGAGTATGCTTATCAGACTCTGAAGGAGTATCCCCGGGATGAACTGCTAGAATGTATACGGCTCGCTCATGTTCTAGTAGATCAGGGCACAGAGTTCTCTGAGGTGCAGCCATTGATTAAGGTTTGTGTTGAGTTGGTTTCATCTGGTTCCCCCGAATGCAGGGATGAATTTTTGCCACCATTTAGTGCAGACCAGGTAGAGTCCCTGGTGTGGTTATTAGAGGATGATGTGGGTTACTTTCTGGAGCGTTATTCTGCATGTTCACCACAGATACTAAGAGATTGTATAAACGCAGTACAGTCATTGGTCAGACAGGCTTTGTGTAAACTCAGCTTTGTTCAACCCGTACTGCAGACATGGACAGACTTGTTGCACCCAGCCTCAGTCAGCTTACAAAGACCCAGTCCTGCTTCTAATCTATTTCCTCAAAACTCTATTCCTGCATTCCCAACAACTCCCCCAGTTACAGCCCAGTATACTTGGCTATCTACCGCATGTCAGTACCCTGTTCCCACTCGCTGCACCTATCCTGCCTTTAACCCTGTAAAAAAGCCCTCTGTAGCAACTGCTCCCTCTCCTGTTCCATCCTCCAGTTCTTCTCTGTCTCCAGCTGCTCCATTCGTTTGCAGACCTGCGTTTACTTGCAGTGCTCCAGTAGTTAAAACCAGAAAAAAGCGAAAATTCTTTCCAACCAATACCATCCTGCCAGTATCCAAACCGGTGAGCCTGCCGTCTGAGAACCTGCCTTCCGTGGTTCAGCCTGAAGCCTCTACTCAGCCTGAATCCTCTACTCAGCCTGATGCCTGTACTCAGCCTGATGCCTCTCTTCTGCCTGAAGCCTCTACTCGGCCTGGTGCCTCTACTCGGCCTGGAGCCTCTACTCGGCCTGGAGCCTCTACTCAGCCTGAAGCCTCTACCCAGCATGATGAACTGATCCAGCCTGACGATCCTATTAGGCCAGTTGACTCGATGCCCGCTGTTGATCCAGATGATCCGGTACCTGATCCGGTGCCCGCTATCGTGCCAATTGACTCAGAGCCCGCTGTCGTACCTGGTGACTCGGTGCCCACTGCCTTGCCAGATGACGCGGTGCCCGCTGTTGAGCCAAATGACCTGATGCCTGGTGACCCAGTGCCCGCTGTCATACCTGGTGACCCGATGCCCGCTGTCGAGCCAGACAATCCGGTACCTGATGACCCGGTGCCCACTGTCGTGCCTGTTGACTCGGAGCCCACTGCCTTGCCAGATGACGCAGTGCCCGCTGTCGAGCCAAATGACCTGATGCCTGGTGACCCGATGCATGCTGTCCAGCCAGACGATCCAATGTCTGACCCAGTGCCAGCCGTCATGCCAGTTGACTCGGAGCCCACTGTCGTGCCTGGTGACTCGGTGCCCGCCGCTTCGCCTGGGGGCCCGAGACCTGTCGCTCCGCCTGGGGGTCCGGCGCCCGCCGCTCCGCCTGAGGGTCCGAGACCTGTCACTCCACCTGGGGGTCCGGCGCCCGCAGCTCCGCCTGAGGGCCCGAGACCTGTCGCTCCACCTGGGGGTCCGGCGCCCGCCGCTCCGCCTGAGGGCCCGAGACCTGTCGCTCCACCTGGGGGTCCGGCGCCCGCCGCTCCATCTTAGGGCCCGAGACCTGTCGCTCCACCTGGGGGTCCGGCGCCCGCCGCTCCGCCTGAGGGCCCGAGACCTGTCACTGCACCTCGGGGTCCGGCGCCCGCCGCTCCGCCTGAGGGCCCGAGAAATGTCGCTCCACCTGGGGGTCCGGCGCCCGCCGCTCCGCCTGAGGGCCCGAGACCTGTCGCTGCACCTCGGGGTCCGGCGCCCGCCGCTCCGCCTGGGGGCCCGATGCCTGTCGCCCCGCCTGGGGGCCCGATGCCTGTCGCCCCGCCTCGGGGCCCGGCGCCCAGGGCCCCGCCTGGGGGCCCAGCGCCCAGGGCCCCGCCTGGGGGCCCGATGCCTGTCGCCCCGCCTGGGGGCCCGGTGCCTGTCGCCCCGCCTGGGGGCCCGGTGCCTGTCGCCCCGCCCGAGGGCCCGGTGCCTGTCGCCCCGCCCGGGGGCCCGGTGCCTGCTGTTCCGCCTGGTGGCCCGCTGCCTGCTGCTTCGCCTGGTAATCCGATGTGCCTCTGCCCGGAGTCCTGCCCGATGTGCCTCTGCCCGGAGTCCAGCCCGATGTGCCTCTGCCCGGAGTCCAGCCCGATGTGCCTCTGCCCGGAGTTTAGCCCGATGTGCCTCTGCCCGATGTGCCTCTGCCCGATGTGCCTCTGCCCGGAGTCCAGCCCGATGTGCCTCTGCCCGGAGTCCAGCCCGGTGTGCCGCTGCCCGCAGTCCTGCCCGGTGTGCCAGTCTTTGATATCCCGCCAGTTACCAGACCCGGGCGGTGGACTGTTTGGAGCGTCCTGAGGCCGCTCCTTGAGGGGGGGGTACTGTCAGGAATAAACTGGCCAGCAATGGTGGGACTCACCTGCCTTTTGATCTGCAGTACCAGGGCTGGCCAGTGGGTGCTCCCAGCAATCAGAGACTCAACCTTTCAGCCAGCTAACACCTGGAACTGATGATACTGGTGTATTTAAGGGATGGCCAGACTTGCAGACTCTGCCTTGGTGTTGTGTTTGTCCTGGGCCCTGTATCTGTCCTGCATCCTGTTTCTGTTCCTTTGCTGACCCTGCCTGATCTGAACCGCTGCTGACTTCTCCTGCTCTGATCCCGGCTCGCTCCTGACCATCCCTCTGCCTGACCCTCTGTACCACGCTGCTTGCTACCTGTTCTGATCCCTGGCTTGTGACCCTGACCATCCCTCTGCCTGACCCTCTGTACTACGCTGCTAGCTACCTGCTGAACCTGGCCTGTGACCCCGACCCATCTCCGCTTGATCCCCCTGTACCTACCTGCCCTATTGATATTGACCCGGCCTGCCTGACGACGCTTGCTTGTATGTACTGTTATCTGTGGGTGGTTGGTTTGGTTTGTTTGCACTGTATTATGTTTAGTATTGCACTGCGTTTATGTTTGTATTGTTAGTGTTAATAAATTATATTGTTTATCACATATCTGAAGTCTGCGTTTCCCTGCGTCAGTCACACACCTCTGGTCACACCTGGGAGCCCTGACAGTAGGTTTCCGTTTTTCCTATATTAAGCTATAACATTCACAAGTTGTAATTTGTTACTATCTCTAATGGTGATTTTTTTATAACATAAATATAGAATTAAGACCATGTGTTGTTTTAGAAGCTAGGTCTCTCCTATTGATATGCTAACAAACCTGTTGGACTGCTTTCTGAAGCTCCTTGCAGGAAATGAGGTAACAGAAAATAGAGGGAGGGGAAAAGGACTTTGGAATAATGTACTCAAAGATAAAGGAGCAACTGTTGTTCTGGAGAGTTGATCTGAGGACTTTGAAGAAGCAGGGAGCAGTCTGGAAGATCCTGGATCCTAGAAGATGATTCCTGTGATGGACCGCCTGGTACCCTCCATCAGAGCTGCTTCCCCACCACTGGAACACAGGAACAAGGTATTATAGCTGGGAAGTGCATTGAAAAACTAGACAACACTAGCTTAGGTGCAAACAGGAACTCTTCTTTATTGAAAATTCACACAGAATTTATACCACACAAAATCAGATAAGAGCTTGATCACATTATCCATTAACCAAGAATACAAACATCAATAGACAAAGGTACTAAAATGGTAGTGACTGAATAGATAAAATGTGATACTTTCCCCCCAAAAAGGACTGTATTACTGGACAGCTCCAAAAGGTATTAAGAAAGGTGGCTGGTGGTTGGATCTATAAGGAAACATCAGCATTTAGAGGGGAGCTCAGGAAAGATCCTGTGTAGCCTTTTAGGAGTAAAGTATATTCTATGAAGTATTTTAACCATTTTCCGCCCGCCCTATGGCCGAATGGCTGATGGCAAATGTCATCAGCGTTCCGGGTGGATGCCATATGGCGTCCTCCCGGACATGCACAGATTGCGCTCCTGCAGAGCCGCGCAGCGGCACGATCTGTCACCGGCCGTGTACTTCAGACACGGCCGATGACAGATCTGAGCCGGTACCATGTGACCTGCTGTGACCAATCACAGCAGGTCACATGACAGTTGTATACAATGGATGGCTTCATTCATGCCATCCATTGTATACTAGTGTCTAGCTGTGAATGGTCACAGCTAATCACATGCACATGTCATATGATTAGCTGTGGTCAAATCGCAGCTAAGCACACAAAAAAAAAAACCCTGAATGAATCGATTTCATTCAGGTAAATGGTTGTTTATAGCAAAGTAATTCTTTGCTATAAGCAAATTGTGTAAAAAAAAAAAAAAAAAAAAATACTGATCACTTCCCCAAAGTAGTACAATGTTACTATGGTAACATTGTACTACTTTGATCATAGTGAAATATGAAAACCAAATCTTAAAAAAAATAAAAAAAAATAATAAAAAAAAATATATATATTTTTTTTTTTTTTTCATACTTTCATCAGTCAGTGTCCCTGATCCCCGCCATGCCAGTTATATGATGACGCTGTACTGCACTGGTGACAATATGTAAAAAAAAAAATAGTGAAACTAATTTTTTTCATTTTCCGAAAAATTATGACAAAAAAAATACAACTTCAAAAAACTTGCCATTCCTCTTATGAAATACATTGGACTGTCTACTTTACAAAAAGGGGTCATTTGGGGGATATCTGTACTGTCCTGACATTTGGGAGATATCTGTACTATCCTGACATTTGGGGGATATCTGTACTGTCCTGACATTTGGGGGATATCTGTACTGTCCTGACATTTGGGGGATATCTGTACTATCCTGACATTTGGGGGATATCTGTACTGTCCTGACATTTGGGGGATATCTGTACTGTCCTGACATTTGGGGGATATCTGTACTATCCTGACATTTGGGGGATATCTGTACTGTTCTGACATTCTTGGACCTAAAGAAATTAGATTGGCCGTCAGTACTTCAGGATTGATCAATATTCAGATCTATACCATAGTTTGAGAACTCTATAACTTTCCTACAAACTAAATAATACATCCTAATTTGGGTTATTTTCACCAAAGACATGTAGCAGAATACATCTCGGCCTAAATTTATGAAGAACAATTATTTATTTGCAAACTTTTATAACAGAAACAAAGAAAAACGTGTTTTTTGCAAAATATTTGGTATTTTTTTGTTAATTTAGCAAAAAATAAAAACCCCAGCGGTGATTAAATACCACCAAAAGAAAACTCTAGTTGTGTGAAGAAAATGATAAAATTTTAGTTTGGGTACAATGTTGTATGACCGCACAATTGTCATTCAAAGTGTGAGAGCGCTGAAACCTGAAAACTGGCCTGGGCAGGAAGGTGTAAAATTGCCCGGTATGGAAGTGGTTAAACTGAATTAGGCAGTTTCGTGTAGAGGCTGACTGTAACATAGGATATTCCTATATGTCCTCATTATCAAACTCTGGAGCCTGCACCAGTAAGTCAGCAACCTGTCCAGTCCATCATGAATGAATAGTGATAGGACTTTATAAGTTATAGGCAGCAGTTTTACCAGTGAGACATCCCTCAACAGGCATTCAAGCCCGGAGACAACTAGGGAGACCGGACTGTTACTAAATTGAGTCTGAAATGCATGGCACAATTGGAGAACTGGAACAGATGTGAGTTGGGGAGGGCAAATTGCTGTTTAAAGGAGTCAAAGAATTTAAGAGTGCCACCCTCACAAATTTGTTTGAGACACCTGGTCCCCTGTGAGGCCCAAACACTGGGATTGGGAAATGAGAAAAATTCGGGAAGAGATGGATTTAGCCACAGGGGAATGTGAGGGGACCATCTGTGGGAGGACAATAGCAGCCTAAAATGCCAGGCCTTAATAAGTGCTTTCATTGACAAGTGAGTGTAAGAGGGGAAAATAGCAGAGGTTCCTCTATATAGCAGATTGTGCAAAGCCTCATAGGAGCCAAGGTATGCCACCTCTAACACCACCAAGATGTTGGTCTCATGAGCTATCAGTCAGTTCTGAGGAAGTGAAAGAAGTGGTGCAATAAACTGTAATATGCATGTGGATCTGGGAAAGCTAGACCCCCTTGCATCCAAGGCCTTTGCAGTACTGACAATCTAAACAATGGTTGACGAGAACCCCACAAATAATAGCCCACAGCAGCATTAAACTGTTTAAAGTCTGCTGGAGCCACACCGGAGTGTGGCGCAGAATATACTGAAAGCTGAAAATTGGCCTGGACAGGAAGGGGATAAAAGTGACCAGACTTGAAGTGATAAAAAGATTGTATGGACTAGGAGTAAGTATATCCACAAACTGTGAGCTTGTTTTGTTGCACCTGTGGTGGTTTATGTAAGAATTTATGCTAAATAATTAGGGCGGTGTCCTCTTCCTTAAACAAAATATTGCAGTGCCTCCAGCCGTTAAAATACGACAAATATTTAAAAAATCAATAATTTGGACACCTTAATAATTTGATCACCACTTAATAATTTACCTTGAGTTCTTTTACCAATATGATTTTGTACCATATACACAAAATTTGCCTTTTTGATAAATAAATAAATATATTTATTTATGTACAAATATTTATATATATATTAATACAAATGCAAAACACTGGTGATGAATATACTCGTACACACAATCAAAGATATAATATGCTAATATCTATATGGGATCATACAATACATGATTTTCAAATAAAAGAAAACAAAATTTCGGGAGTTTAGTAGCAAACTATAGTGCTTCAGATATTATTTCTCATTTCTCGAGCCCATAGGGAAATAAGAAAATATCTCTGATAATTAGCACCACACAACACTACAAATTAGTTAATATGCAGTATATAACCTCAATACCAATATTCAAACAGTTATAGTTAATAATAATTCAGAGGACCATAATACATTCCTAACCACACAATAAAATGTTATAAATCGTAGAAAGTTTGAAATGTCAAAGGAAATTACAATATTCTAGCACAGTCTCACCACTCCCAGAATCTTGATTTTGAGGCCTCCCCAGTGGCATGCAGTTGAGAAAAGAAGTATTTCTGGGCAGTCAGGCACCAGAATTTAACTGAGCATCAGCATCTCTGGAGAAAATTGTTTCCTTCAAAATGGCAGCTGGAGGTTCTCAGCAAAATGGCCGTAGGTGGCAAGTGAGTATAGTGCAGTATATAGTGGTAATAGGGTAGATAAGAAGTAGTTTAGAAGTTGTAGCAATCTTAGAAGCTGTAAGAAATAGTCTGTGGAAGATGTTGTCAGAAGACTGTAAGATTGCAGAAGATTGTCAAGTTGCCCCCACTTTGAGGTGTCCGGCCTTTTAAACCATACAAGTCCTTTGTTCCGAGGGACCTCCCAACAGGCTTGTTAATTGGAGAGTTGAGAAGTTTGCGTACCTAGAGATGTTCCTAACCTGTCCACTGGGGACAGTCAGGTATTAAAAATGAATTTGTGGTCTTAATGATGACTCACTTTTTTTTATATAAGCAGTATGTCTTTATGGATCAAATATATGTCCTATTCAAGTATAGATGATTTCACTACTAACTCTTGGATAAGGACCATAGAAAGATGTGAATACGTTTGGTTTCTCATTTTTCTGATATATGAACTGTGTTGGAATGGCTGATTTCCTTTGGAAATATAGAAATTACCCAATTCACAAACCATCTTATATTTCATCACTTCAAACTTCAGTTGAGTGGGATGCAATACCCAAGTTTGTTGAATAGATTTTGGTGTGTGGAAATATACCCTTGATAATATTTCCATTGATATAAACCACATTTTTCTTTGTATCTTAAATGACTCAGGTTTCACCTTGTGCTGAATGCACAGTTCAAGGAAATGTGACGGAGAACCTTATTCATTGTTGGGTAATTATGGTAAACAGACTGGACTGGAGTTAAACCTTAGTATTCAATAGCTTATTGTGACAGCTCAAGAAGTTTTGTTTGGTAATCACACACTTCCCAAGGTTTTGTGAGAGATAAGACAATGAGGATTTCCTCTCACCATTGTCACTTTGGTCCAGGTGTATGCTCACCTGCAGACATCCAAATAGTGATGTTTGAATCTCATTGTCTCTTAGACCAGTTTCTGCCACTCATTGTGTTTGTGGTAACTTCTTGGAATATCACTTGGAATTCACTAGGGATGTTGACCCATGACAGTCAGCTTAGAATTTCCTAACTTGGGATAATATCATTTTTCTTTAATAAATAGTTAAAAAGTCATCACATACCTGTCTAAAGGACAAGGAAATCGTCAATATATCTGTACCAGGATAATATCCTAGACAGATGTAATGGCGGGACCTCACCATTCCCCCCAAAAAGCCAAGATCCCCAATCTCCCAGGTAAATATTAGCGTAAGCTCGGGCACACTTTGTGCCCATAGCTGTTCTCTGGGCCTGGCAAAATGTCTTATCACCAAATTGAGTAGAAGAAATTCCAACAACTCAACAACAAATTGATTGTGTTTTTGCTTTCCAATGGCTCTACTACTCAATATCTTCTCTATAACCTGGAGACCCTCAGAATGTGGAATTGAAGAATAGAGAGCCTAGATATCAAGGGTGAGGAGAATAGTACCGAGGGGAATGGTGAGGTCATGCAGAAGTGTCAAAAGATGCAGGGTATCCCTGATATATTAAAATTTATCAACCACAAAGGGCTGGAGGATCCTATCTATGTATTCACTAGATTTTTCCATAAGAGATCCCAATCCAGAGATTATGGGGGAGGGTCCTCAACTGACTTGTGAACCTTCAGAAGGGCATAGAAAACCGGAATGCGAGAGTGTATTATCTTCAGAAATGACATTGTTTGTTTATCAATAACAAGTTCATGATGCGCTCGATCAATTATGGCAAACAAACGTGCCTTCTTTCTCTCCAAAATTGATGCTTGGAATGGGAGTATACCAATCTTTATTATTCAAAGCACATTTGCACATTTTGATGTATTTACTCTTGTCCATAATTACAATGTTTCCCCCTTTGTCCGCCATCTTAATCACCAAATCGGGATTCAACCACAATTCCTGTAGGGTGTTACGTTCACTAGGAGTAAGGTTATCCTTGGACACACCCTTGCATCTTAAATCTCTTAATTCCTTAGTGACCGCCTTAACAAAGCATGATACTCCCAGAACAGCAGACAGAGGGAGAAACATACCAGATCTTTTAAACAAGCTTGTTTATTTTAAAGTAGCAGTCTCGATCTGTTGTGCTTGCATTTTCAATTCCTCACCACTTGCCTCTAAAGCAAAATCTAGCATTAATCTAGAGAATTCCTAATCAACTACAGCATCCTGGTCAGTAGTCTGTCCCTCCTCCCATAGAATCTAATCTCGTAAGGGTCTATATTCACGTCGACTCAAGTGTGTCCGCTCCCCCAAAGAGCCTAGAGGGGAAGTTTGTGATTTCCGCTCCTGGAGTACGCATAGAACTAGTTTACGAGCAAACAAATAGATGTCCTTAACAACTTCAAAAACATTGCCCTTTAAAGTTGGACAGAAAGTAAGACCCTTACAAAGTAGGGAAAGTTGAGCTTCAGACAGCTCCATACCAGATACATTCACTACCTTCAAGGTCTCCTGTTCTCTGGGGGAATCATCTATTGGTCTCTTCCTTATTTCTTGGGGAAAAGTGTGAAGATTGTGTGGGTACTTGGTCCCTGTGGTGATGTCTGCATTGTTGTTCCTGAGACATACGTTACCAATTGGCTGGTGGTCAAAACCTGATCCACAGCTCCTTGGAATCCCATACCTGCTATGCCTCCTCCTTCTGCGCCTTTTGGGCCTCCCTCATTTTATGACTGCAATGAAGTTGATGATTACAGTTGTGCAGATCTCCCCTTCAGGTTTCCCCCTGTGTTAGCCAAACTAATTTCATTTCCCTCCAGAGCCATATTTTTCCTCTTAATCGAGTCAACCCCAGCCACGTCCTCTTCCTCCCCTAGACCCTCTCCCATTACGAGGGAAAGGGGGTCTTTTCTCAGACCCAGCGGTTTCTGATCCTGATAGACTGCTGTCCTCTTGGGTAGTATAATCCTGTGTTCGGGTATATGGCCTACGGTATTGTTGCAACCTGTTCCATCTCTAAGCATTGTCAGTGGCGCTTGCTTGTCTATCTCTATCCAATTTCTCATTTTTAGATTTTACAGTATCTTTATTTAGCTTTTCCACTGACAAACAAATTTCCTTTTCTTTCTGTATAATCGCTATATTCTGTTTAAGAGGTCTCAGGGTATCAAGCGTTCCCCTCAGATCTTTTTCTAGTTCAATTATTCGTTATTCATAAAAGTATTGTAATAAACAGACTATATTATGAAAGCATTGCTGGAGGTTGTCCTGCCACTTTTTCTTAAACTCTCCAGTTATCTCCTTGATCCCGGGGAATATCTGTACCTCTTAGATATATTTGTTCCTTTAAGTATTTCCTAAAGTAGGAGGTATTCCACCACACCCTTGACTTCTTTTCATAAAGGTCTTTCAATTGGAACATAAGTTTATACTGTTCCACTTCCCCAGCTCTATCCCCTAATAACACCCTGTCCTCCAACTCCACTCTCCCTACCATGTCCTCCCAAAATTTGGGATCTATGGTGAAAAATAAAAGTAGTCTCCATGTTGGCATGTTCACTTGCACTTAAGGGTCTGCACTTTTGTCTACTGTTTCAATCTGTTGAGTCTGCAGGTGATAGATATATCCATTTATTAAAATATAAATTTAGAGGTTTAAATATAAATTACTGTATCACCCAATATATGGCTTCCATCCAGTAGCCAAAAAATATGCAGACCAAGAGAGAGATTTGTGAAAAGAGATTAGCACTCACTATAAAATTCAAAGTCTTATAAACTGTTCCACAGCCAGAGTATTATATATACTGACTTGTCCTTGCAAAAAGATGTATATTGGTAAAACTAAAAGACAACTTACAGTATGAATAGGTGAACACTTTAGAGATATCAGATCCAATGACCCTGAAAGTAATTTAGCTCAACACTATGCTAAGCATCACGGGGGTAAACTGGATGGCACAAAAGTGAAAGGTTTTTATGCATTACATTTTCCCCAAAGGAGAGGTGATTTTGACAAAGAATTATTAAGGAAGGAAAAATACTGGATATATAAACTTGATACACTGTACCCAAAGGGGTTAAATGTAGAGTGTGATTTCCAGGTATTTCTGGATAAATAGCCTTACACAGGGATTTCTTATCTAATATCGCCATTTTGTGGTGAGTTTGCGGTAATTTCTTATCTCCATTAATGTTAAAATAACATGATAAACTTTTATTTTTATAGATGTGTTCAGCTGCCTGTTGGTTTAAATTTAAATGTGATAAAAGATCAGCTGTTGTGCTAAGCAATTCGCCTCTTTTCCATTAAGAATAGCTGTATGTTAATACATGTTTATTGTGATCTTCAGGTATCTTTTGTTAAATAGCCTTATATAGGGATTTCCTAATTAATATCGCCATCTTCTAGTGAGTTTGCAGTAATTATTTATCTCCTTTAATATCAATAGAATATGATAAGCCTTTCCTCTCTTTGATGTATCCAGTTGCCTGTCGTTTTAAATGTGATTAATGACCAGCTGTTGTGCTAAGTAATTAGCCTTTTTTTCCCATTGAGAATAGCTGCAGGTTAATAATTTGCATATGTGGGTGGATTTAAACCCACTATAAATAGGAAGCTGAAAGGCAGGAATCTCATTGGTCCTGACGAAGCTGAGTGAGATACGCCCATCGGCGAAACGCGTTGACATCATACGTCAGATACGTCACTTCCGGTCATCCGCATTGGCGATATGCACGCCGACCTACAAGGAGGCAGCCATTTTCACATGCCATGAGTCATGCAAAAGCTGTACAGGAGCCATGAAGAGGTTGGAACCCGCGAAATGTCGGCTGATGTAAGCGGCAGTTCCCCGGATCAACACGGCAGTACCTATGAAGGATATCTCTATTTTCTACTACCCATTGCACAGGTGGTGAGTGGACTGTTACAGGACTAACGAAGAAGGCTCCTTGTTACTTTTACTATATATACAATAGAGTGAGAGTACCCAGAGTGACTATTCCTATATTGTTTTTCTTAGTGCAGGATGGGGATATTATGATGCTTTATCTAGATGCAAGGCATACAACATACATTGCAACAGACGGAAGAACTATTGGGCCTCATCTTATTTCAAATATTAAAGTGGTTTGCAGTCCACATGTTGTGGTGAAGAAACCATATAAAGCAGGCCTCTGCTATTTGCATCCATCTCTCCATCAAGACACCAACAGGGACTCTTTCATCTATAAGAATCTTTATTACAGATAGATGGGCCCCAACCACATGTGCCTTTACAGGGTTGTACTGCATGAATCCATCATCATATCATTGGGGTTTATCCCCCCCTTTTTTCATTCAATGTTTTACCCACATTGCCTTATATAGGCCCAGGGTTATGCTTCTCTCCAGGTGGTAACTGTATTTGCCTATATGCTTGCATGTGATATTATATACCTATGGTACAATTTTTGAAAACACCTCCTTTAGGGAGTGTAACCAATGTGGTAACTATATGTGCTTATATGCATAGCATGTGATAATATATACCTATGGTACAATTTTTGAAAATACCTCCTACAGGGAGTGTAACCAATGTGCAGTGCTGCAAATGCTCTAGACTATGGTGGTCATAGCCTCTGCAGCACATATGCATCCAGACCGGTCTTGGTGTGATTTTTATGGTTTTAGGTCTGTGTGTATTGTCTCATACTGAGGTGATGGTAAACCAGGGCAATTGCCCGATTTTCAATCATTAATGTGTAATAAAGCATCATTTTTGGAAATTTTTCTGAGTATCGCATTCTGTCCATAATGTAGCCGCTTTCTTGTGAATCTCTTTTCACAAATCTCTCCCTTGATAGATATGTCCAATGCCTACACCTTAAATGGACATTGTTTCCTCTATACACCACTCCAAATACTACTCAACTCTGCACGTGACAAGTCACTGCGTATACTATGCTGCAATCTAATTACTTCTGATATAAAGAGCTTTCAATGCTGGCATGTTCACCAACACTTAAGGGACTGTTCATTTGTTTACTATTCTGCAGGTGTCAGCTTGGCCACTGAATCTTACACCCCCCAAGGGGAATGCACTCTTCATCTAACCACATCTGGTGCATACCTACTTTCAGGAATATTAAAGATATATCAAGAAATCCTCCAGCTGAGTCTTGGACCAGTGAATGCCTATACCATGTCATGTATGAGGGAGGTTATGGTGGCATGTAAAGATCTCCCCTGGATGGTGCCCTATTGTTTGGCACCTGAGGGAGCTCCAGGCGTTTTCATACTTATTATATAATATCAACTTCCTCCTCTGGACTACATGTGGTCACCCATTTAGGACTGGATGTTGTTACTACTTCTTACCTGTTATAAAGTGTAAGAGGGGGATTTATTCGGTCCATTGTGTCCTCCTCTGATCCATGTCTATATTCACCTCTTGGTGTCTATTTAGTGTATGAGGGAAGTGCCGTATTGAATTTTACATCCTCCCCTGTATTGCACTAATCACCATACGTGCATTAGTGGTCTAGTATTGGGCTTACCTTGGTGTTCTCGGTTAGTTATTTGTTGGTCATAGGAGCATATTTTCTTTGTCATATGTGATTGGCATTATTATTTTGTTGTATGGAATATGTTACAGCTCATGAGGGGACTTATCCTATATACTAATCTATTATTTATGGGTATCCCTTTAGGGGATCTATACATGGGACCTGTGGAGTGTGGTATGATCTCTTTTTTATGTTTTGTTTTTAACTTTTAATTCTGTCTGTGTCAATAAATAAATGTCTGTGCGCCATTGACCACCTTTCCTTCCTTTTTGAATTATTACCCTTTAGTATTATTTACATATATACAAATTCCCTTTTCCGGTTAAGTCCATAACTAGTCCATTTTTTCTTGTAGTTTATTTATATCAGTTTTACATTTATGTATAAAGCAGTTCTTGTTTACTCCAATAACTGGTGTTGTCTAGTTTTTTCAGAGAAGCTAGAGTTAAAGTCACTTGCTTGGGAAGAAGCTTCTTGGCGGAGCTACCTAGTCAGGGTTTCAGGAGGCCATCACACAAATCACATGCTTTTAGATATTACTTCATTACACATGACTGGTGCTTAAGACAGATAAGGTTCAGACCTTTTATGAAATGGTGGACATCTCCAATTATTATTTATTATCCCCTATTTAGCATATCCTAAGCACTACCCCAGCCTGGATGACTTGCATGTGTGGTTAACAAGTGGTACACATATCAGGACATATCCATGCCCCCCTCCCTTATGATGGGACAGTCAGATGTATGAGGTTAGATAAGGTCTCAATGTCTCTAACCAACTCAATTAGAAAGTCTCCAAAAATGTCATTGGGCAGCATCCCAACCAGAATGACAAGTTCACTTTTGGTGTAAACAAGTCTCTTTTGAGCAGGACATGTCTAGATACATCTCTCTTGGATATAACTGCATTTATAAAGTATATACAGTCATGGCCGAAATTGTTGGCACCCTTGATATTTCTCCAGGAAATCATGTATTTCTCACGAAACGTATTGCATTAACACATGTTTTGCTATACACATGTTTATTCCCTTTGTGTGTATTGGGACAAAACAAAAAAAGGGAGGAAAGAAAGCAAATTCGACATAATGTCACACAAACCTCCAAAAATGGGCTGGACAAAAGTATTGGCACCCTTTCACAACTGCGGATAAATAACAATGTTACAAGCATGTGATGCTCCTGTAAACTCACCTGGGGCAAGTAACAGGTGTGGGCAATATAGAAATCACACCTGAAAGCAGATAAAAAGGAGAGACGTTCACTTAACCTTTGCATTGTGTGTCTGTCTGTGCCACACTAAGCATGGACAACAGAAAGAGGAGACGAGAACTGTCTGAGGACCTGAGAACCAAAATTGTGGCAAAATATCAACAATCTCAAGGTTACAAGTCCATCTCCAGAGAACTAGATTTGCCTTTGTCCACAGTGCGCAACATTATCAAGAAGTTTGCAACCCATGGCACTGTAGCTAATCTCCCTGGTCGTGGACGGATGAGGAAAATTGATGAAAGATTGCAACGCAGAATAGTCCGGATGGTGGATAAGCAGCCCCAAACATGTTCCAAAGACATTCAAGCTGTCCTGCAGGCTCAGGGAGCATCAGTGTCAGCGCGAACTATCCGTCGACATTTAAATGAAATGAAACGCTATGGCAGGAGACCCAGGAGGACCCCACTGCTGACACAGAGACATAAAAAAGCAAGACTACAGTTTGCCAAAATGTACTTGAGTAAGCCAAAAGCCTTCTGGGAAAACGTCTTGTGGACAGATGAGACCAAGATAGAGCTTTTCGGTAAAGCACATCATTCTACTGTTTACCGAAAACGGAATGAGGCCTACAAAGAACAAAACACAGTACCTACGGTAAAATATGGTGGAGGTTCAATGATGTTTTGGGGTTGTTTTGCTGCCTCTGGCACTGGGTGCCTTGACTGTGTGCAAGGCATCATGAAATCTGAGGATTACCAAAGGATTTTGGGTCGCACTGTAGGGCCCAGTGTCAGAAAGCTGGGTTTGCGTCCAAGATCCTGGGTCTTCCAGCAGGACAATGACCCCAAACATACGTCAAAAAGCACTCAGAAATGGATGGCAAAGAAGCGCTGGAGAGTTCTGAAGTGGCCAGCAATGAGCCCAGATCTAAATCCCATTGAACACCTGTGGAGAGATCTTAAAATTGCTGTTGGGAAAAGGTGTCCTTCCAATAAGAGAGACCTGGAGCTGTTTGCAAAGGAAGAGTGGTCCAAAATTCCGGGTGAGAGGTGTCAGAAGCTTATTGATGGTTATAGGAAGCGACTGATTTCAGTTATGTTTTCCAAAGGGTGTGCAACCAAATATTAAGTTAAGGGTGCCAATACTTTTGTCCAGCCCATTTTTGGGGTTTTGTGTGACATTATGTCATATTTGCTTTTCTGCCTCTGTTTTCTATTTGTTCCAATACATACAAAGGGAATAAACATGTGTATAGCAAAACATGTGTTAATGCAATACCTTTTTTGTGTGAAATACTTGATTTTCAGGAAAAATATCAAGGGTGCCAACAATTTCGGCCATGACTGTATATATATATATATATATATATATATATATATTCACACAAGAACCTGATTGGAAATAAAATCAGTATTTTTACCAGCAAGACCTTATAATATGAAGAGTAGAGTATAGAGGAGCGTAGAGTATAGAGGAGCGTAGAGTGTAGAGGAGAGTAGAGTGTAGAGTATAGAGTGTAGAGCAGGGCTTGAAGAAGCCAAATGTGAGAAGAAATTCTCTAGCGGTGAGCACAGATGATGGAGCGGCTGCACTCCATGCATAGAGGAGTGTAGAGTATAGAGGAGTGTAGAGTATAGAGGAGCGTAGAGTATAGAGGAGTGTAGACTATAGAGGAAAGTAGAGTGTAGAGTATAGAGGAATGTAGAGCGTAGAGTATAGAGGAGCGTAGAGTATAGAGGAGAGTAGAGTGTAGAGTATAGAGTAGTATAGAGTGTAGAGCAGGGCTTGAAGAAGCCAAATGCGAGGAGAAATTCTCTAGCGGTGAGCACAGATGATGGAGCGGCTGCACTCCATGCATAGAGGAGAGTAGAGTATAGAGGAGAGTAGAGCGTAGAGTATAGATGAGCGTAGAGTATAGAGGAGCGTAGAGTGTAGAGTATACAGGAGAGTAGAGTATAGAGGAATGTAGAGCGTATAGTATAGAGGAGTGTAGAGTATAGATTAGTGTAGAGTATAGAGGAATGTAGAGTGTGGAGTATAGAGGAGTGTAGAGTATAGAGGAGTGTAGAGTATAGAGGAATGTAGAGTGTGCAGTATAGAAGAGTGTGGAGTATAGAGGAGTGTAGAGTATAGAGAAATGTAGAGTATAGAGGAGTATAGGGAAGCGTAAAGTATAGGGGAGCGTAGAGTATAGGGGAGCGTAGAGTATAGAGGAGCGTAGAGTATAGAGGAGCGTAGAGTGTAGAGTATAGAAGAGGGTAGAGTATAGAGTATAGAAGAGTGTAGAGTATAGAAGAGTGTAGAGTATAGAAGAGTGTGGAGTATAGAAGAGTGTGGAGTATAGAAGAGCGTGGAGTACAGAAGAGTGTAGAGTATAGAGGAGTGTAGAGTATAGAGGAGTGTAAAGTATAGAGGAGCATAGAGTATAGAGGAGCATAGAGTATAGAGGAGTGTAGACTATAGAGGAGAGTAGAGTGTAGAGGAATGTAGAGTGTAGAGTATAGAGGAGCGTAGAGTATAGAGGAGCGTAGAGTATAGAGTATACAGGAGAGTAGAGTATAGAGGAGTATAGAGTGTAGAGTATAGAGGAGCGTAGAGTATAGAGGAGCGCAGAGTATAGAGGAGCGTAGAGTATAGAGAAGTGTAGAGTATAGAAGAGTGTGGAGTATAGAAGAGTGTGGAGTATAGAAGAGTGTGGAGTATAGAGGAGTGTAAAGTATAGAGGAGCATAGAGTATAGAGGAGCATAGAGTATAGAGGAGTGTAGACTATAGAGGAGAGTAGAGTGTAGAGTATAGAGGAATGTAGAGCGTAGAGTATAGAGGAGCGTAGAGTATAGAGGAGTGTAGAGTATAGAGTAGTATAGAGTGTAGAGCAGGGCTTGAAGAAGCCAAATGTGAGGAGAAATTCTCTAGCGGTGAGCACAGATGATGGAGCGGCTGCACTCCATGCATAGAGTGTAGAGTATAGAGGAGCGTAGAGTGTAGAGTATAGAGGAGAGTAGAGCGTAGAGTATAGAGGAGCGTGGAGTATAGAGGAGCGTAGAGTATACAGGAGAGTAGAGTATAGAGCAGTATAGAGTATAGAGGAATGTAGAGCGTATAGTATAGAGTAGTGTAGAGTATAGAGGAATGTAGAGTGTAGAGTATAGAGGAGTGTAGAGTATAGAGGAGTGTAGAGTATAGAGGAATGTAGAGTGTGTAGTATAGAAGAGTGTGGAGTATAGAGGAGAGTATAGAGGAGTATAGGGGAGCGTAGAGTATAGGGGAGTGTAGAGTATAGGGGAGCGTAGAGTATAGGGGAGCGTAGAGTATAGGGGAGCGTAGAGTATAGAGAAGTGTAGAGTGTACAGGAGAGTAGAGTATAGAGGAGTATAGAGTATAGAGGAATGTAGAGCGTATAGTATAGAGGAGTGTAGAGTGTGGAGTATAGAAGAGTGTGGAGTATAGAGGAGTGTAGAGTATAGAGGAGTATAGGGGAGCGTAGAGTATAGGGGAGCGTAGAGTATAGAGGAGCGTAGAGTGTAGAGTATACAGGAGAGTAGAGTATAGAGGAGTATAGAGGAATGTAGAGTGTAGAGTATAGAGAAATGTAGAGTATAGAGGAGGGTAGAGTGTAGAGTATAGAGGAGCGTAGAGTATAGAAGAGTGTAGAGTATAGAAGAGTGTGGAGTATAGAGGAGTGTAGAGTATAGAGGAGCGTAGAGTATAGAGGAGCTTAGAGTATAGAGGAGAGTAGAGTGTAGAGTATAGAGTAGTATAGAGTGTAGAGCAGGGCTTGAAGAAGCCAAATGCGAGGAGAAATTCTCTAGCGGTGAGCACAGATGATGGAGCGGCTGCACTCCATGCATAGAGGAGAGTAGAGCGTAGAGTATAGAGGAGCGTAGAGTATAGAGGAGCGTAGAGTATAGAGGAGCATAGAGTATAGAGGAGCGTAGAGTGTAGAGTATACAGGAGAGTAGAGTATAGAGGAGTATAGAGGAATGTAGAGCGTATAGTATAGAGGAGTATAGAGTATAGAGGAGTGTAGAGTATAGAGGAGTGTAGAGTATAGAGGAATGTAGAGTGTGGAGTATAGAAGAGTGTGGGGTATAGAAGAGTGTGGAGTATAGAGGAGAGTATAGAGGAGTGTAGAGTATAAAGGAGTATAGGGGAGCGTAGAGTATAGAGGAGCGTAGAGTGTAGAGTATACAGGAGAGTAGAGTATAGAAGAGTATAGAGGAATGTAGAGTGTCGAGTATAGAGGAGCGTAGAGTATAGAGGAGCGTGGAGTATAGAGGAGTGTAGAGTATAGAGGAGAGTATAGAGGAGTATAGGGGAGCGTAGAGTATAGAGGAATGTAGAGTATAGAGGAGCGTATTTAGTCGATTAAAGAATCCCAGGAAATGACAGCGCTCAGTAATCGACTAAACAAGGACTACGAGAAATTAGAACAGGAAATAAGACATAGGAAAAGTAATAAATATCAAAGGGATCTTAATGATTTAAAAAAAGACCAGGTATTCAAATGGCAAACCACAATGTATGCTACAGAAGGGGCTTCTGTTAATACCTCCCCAGTTAAGGATTTAAAAATAGAAACACCGAAAAGAGCCACTTATTAAATAAAATAAGAAAATAAGAACACTAACTATACATATAATAATAATTTGAATGGATATCATACTCCACGGAATGGGTGGAAACCCAAAAATAGTGGGCCATATTATAAAAAACCTAAAGGGAGGGGAAATGGCAACCAATGGAAACCCCAATACCCACCATATAAACCCAACCACAATTTTAGACATGACTATGGATCCCAATCAACAGATGCATATTATAGGCAGGAATACAGACAACTGAATAGGAGTCCAGGATACTATCCACATGACAGAGGGAACTGGCACCACCAGGAAGGAAGAAGTCCACTACCAGTATCCATTCGCTATGACCCACTAAGATATGATTACCTCCAACAGAATTTTTTAGAGAGGGGCAAGATGGAGAGAAGCCTGGGAGGGGGAAGATGGAAAAGCCCCCCAAGAGGAGGAGAGGGTGTAGACTAGGAACAAAGAAACAAACGAAAAAGAGACCAATAGGGGAAGGGGTGTTCAACCTGAGTGGGGCCAGTTATCTAGGGAAGAGCTGGAAGTCTTAGATAAGGGCCTAAAATTTGCCCCCCCTAAACCAGCTACCAAATTTGACACCTAAGTTGATACAGTGAAGTTCATAAGAAAACTCAATATTAAAAAAATATTTTATGGGCCTACCAGGCACCAAAACCACTATTATAAATGTTTTTAGTAATGCTATTTTACACACGGATCTTAGAAACAAATCTCTTTTTAAACCACATAATCTTAAATAATAACCAGATAGAAGTTTTTAAACGAATGGTACACCAGGATATAGAAAAATTGAACATCCCAAATATACCAAAGAAAAGTGGGATCCAAATAGGCATTCACAAATTATCTAAGAGAGATGATATAGTAGTCAGACCTGCGGACAAAGGGGGTGGCATTGTAGTGCTATGGAAAGAATACTACCTGCAGGAACTTAATAAGCAATTAGCGGATACCACTACATATAATAAACTTCAGAAAGACCCCACTATAGCCTACAAAAAGCAATTAAAAAAGCTAGTAAAAGAAGGAGTGGATAAAAAGATCCTGACTAAGAAGGAAGCCAGATACTTAGTACCGGATACCTGTAGGATCCCAGTTATCTACATAGTTCCTAAGATCCATAAGGACCAAGAGAAACCACCTGGCAGACCAATAGTTAATGGCATCGATTCCATCCTTTCTAGATTAGGGCAGTATATAGACATAAACCTCCAACCATTGGTCATAAAAACAGAATCGTATTTGAGGGATACGAAACACCTGATTCAGATGTTGGATCACATTGAAGAGTGCTCTGAATTATGCATAGCAAGTGCGGACGTCTCATCCCTGTATACTATTATTGGACATAACAATGCTATTGAATCCACTAGTTGGGGCCTAAGGGAATTTAGCAGTTTGTCCTGGAAACAAAGAAAGTATATTATAGATTGTCTTGACTTCTGCTTGACCCATAACTATTTTTGGCATGGGAACCAATTTCTTTTCAGCAGATCAAAGGGGTAGCCATGGGAGCTCGCTTTGCCCCGAGTGTAGCCAATCTGTTCATGGCATATTGGGAACGTGATGCAGTATACCAACAGCCCCCCCCCCCCCCAAAGAATTTGTGACTTGTTCCTGTCATCATATTGGTTTTTAGTAGCGCCACACTACTCTGGTATATTTATGGGGATGCTGACTTCATTTTCCAGCAGGACTTGACACCTGCCCACACTGCCAAAAGCACCTAAACCTGGTTCAATGACCGTGGGATTACTGTGCTTGATTGGCCAGCAAACTTGCCTGTTCAGAACCCCATAGAGAATCTATGGGGCATTGCCAAGAGAAAGATGAGAGACATGAGACCGAACAATGCAGAAGAGCTGAAGGCCGCTATTGAAGCATCCTGGTCTTCCATAACACCTCAGCAGTGCCACAAGCTGATAGCTTCCATGCCACGCCGCATTGAGGCAGTAATTGCTGCAAAAGGGGCCCAAACCAAGTACTGAGTACATATGCATGCTTCTACTTTTCAGAGGTCCGATATTGTTCTATGTACAATCCTAGTTTTATTGATTGCATGGAATATTCTCATTTTCTGAGATTGTGGATTTGGGGTTTTCATGAGGTGTAAGTCATAATCATCACAATGATGACAAATCACGGCTTGAACTATCTTGCTTTGCATGTAATGAGTCTCATATATTAGTTTCACCTTTTAAGTTGCTGCACTGAAATAAATGAACTTTTGCACCATATTCAAATTTTTCGAGTTTCATCTGTATAGTAGAGATTATAGAGCAGGGCCTGAAAAAGCGGCTCACCAAATGCGAGGGGAAATCTTTATGTGGCGAGCACAGATGGAGCGGCTCCACCTGCGCTCCAAGCCTCATTGTGAAGCCGAGTTCCAGTTTCCAACTTCTGGTTTCCGACTTCCGGCTTCTTCCTCAACACCGCCAGTACACTGGGGTGGGGTTGGAGGCGGACCTGGGAAAGGTTAGGTGGGGCAACTGATGGAGAGTAAGGTTCGTGCCTGGTTAGTAGATCTAGACCCAAAATTGTAAGCCCTGGTATAGAGTATAGTATAGAGTAGGAACTGGCCAGAGAGGGATTACTTTGATGCAGTTGGCCGGTTTAAACATTTATTGCAATGCATGTGAACCAAAAATCCCTGTTTTTATGTAAAGTTTGCTAGAACGGGTGTATAGTAGTGTGCACCGGGGTCCTTCAGGATTTTTATCATACGAAGAACCTGTCACGTGCTCATGTGATCACATAGGGTGCTTGTTAGCCCCCTTGTGATAGCAATATGGTTAAACAAAAGTAAAAAAATTAATACATTTTATAATAAAATTAATAAAAATTATAAAAAAAAATGAAAGTAACCCATTCAACTTACTTATGTAAATGCCATCGCACACGTAGGGTATACCTGTTTATGAAAACAGCAATTGACATTCTCAGTATTACCTGACGTGTGGTGCAGGGAGAGCAATAATTCTAGGGCCGTCATTCATGATTAACTCCATATTGATAACTTGTAAAGGCCAATAAAGCGTTGCCTAGGGAAAACTTTGGGTACTGTCATTTTTTACCAATTCATGGCCATGTGTAATGTTAAGACTTGACATGTTTGGTATGTAAATGTGTCAGTGAACACAATATTAACCCCCAGCATTGTTGTCAGGGGACAAAAGAGTAATCACCAATATTGGTGCCAGTGGACAAAATAATAACCCCCAGCATTGTTGTCAGGGGATGCAATAATAACCCCCAGCATTGTTGTCAGGGGATGCAATAATAACCCCCAGTATTGGTGTCAGTTGACACAATAATAACCCCCAGCATTGGTGTCAGTGGACACAATAATAACCCCCAGCATTGGTGTCAGTGGACACAATAATAACCCCCAGCATTGGTGTCAGTGGACACAATATTAACAAAAAGTTAGCAGCCGACTAGAGCAAACTGCAAAAAAAAGAATGGTGTTTTAAATCCAATGCAGAGTAAGCAACAAACATCAATAATAGATGCAAATGATTTTATTTTCTTTTGATCACTAAGATCTTCTGAAAGGGTGGGCATATGACATGGTGAACACACAGTCAACCAAAAAAGTAGAAGCAGTGAATTAACCACTTCCAGTTCGGACACTTTCACCCCCTTCCTGTCCAGGCTAATTTTCAGCTTTCAGCGATATCACACTTTGAATGACAATTGCGCGGTCATGCAACACTGTACCCATATGAATTGTTTACCATTGTTTTGAGACAGATAAAGCTTTATTTTTTTGGTACTTATTCACCACTGGGATTTTTTTTTTTTTTTTTTTTTTGCTATGTAAATGAAAAAGTGCAAAAATTTTGAAAAAAAGTGTTTTTCTTATAAAATTTTGAAAATAAATAATATTACATCATACATTTTGGCCAACATTTATTCCGTTATCTTTTTAGTAGAAGAAAAATAACCCAAATTACTTTATAACCAAAAAATATAATTTTTAAACATTTTTTTTTACATTTTTATTTTATTTTTTTATATTATTATTTGTTTTTTTTTTTGGTTTTTGTTTTTTTAATTACTTTTAAGAGGAATCTAATTAAATCTAAAATGAACTTTATTATATCTCGTCATCATCATGTGTAGTATGCTGACAAGAAAGATTGGACAGTGTATAGCCAGCCTCTATTGGCCGATATTGCTTTAACAGGATTTTTGGGCCTATTAAGGTGACTACTTTATATATGATATGCATTAAGCATAGATTTACAAAAAAAAAAAAATTTTGTTCATAATTTTCTCAAAGAACCGTTTTGCTCTTCCTCAGAAGAGGACTTTTTGGGCCTACCAAAGGCTATCTTCATCACTATGAATCCATGAACTGACAGGATCAGGATTCTTGATATTTATACACGATCTACGGTCAAAGTATTTTTTATGAACAAGAGTAAAATCTTCATTTCTGATAATGGATCACCAGATCCAATTTGTTCTTTACACGACGACCTCTATTGGGATATTTACCATACTGGATATACTTATTAATCATTAATGATTTTTTTCATCTCACTAATATTTATGTAATGAATAATATTAATACTATATAAATATATTCCAAAGTCTACATCACCGCGCCTCAGGTTTGCAGTTCCATGAAATATAGCATATATATGATGTACTATAGAATAGGAGCTGCTATTATGCAACAATAGCCCAAAATATATACCCGAGATGTGAAAATAAAATATAATAATATAAATAATCATATCAATCATAACTATAAGAATAACGCCTTATGATATTAAGGTTCTGGTTTATATGGAGGAGAACAGTGCCGCATCGTTGGTGTCAGTGGGGGAGGAACAGTGCCGCATCGTTGGTGTCAGTGGGGGAGAACAGTGCCGCATCGTTGGTGTCAGTGGGGGAGAACAGTGCCGCATCGTTGGTGTCAGTGGGGGAGGAACAGTGCCGCATCGTTGGTGTCAGTGGGGGAGAACAGTGCCTCATCGTTGGTGCCGTATTTTCCGGCGTATAAGACGACTTTCCAACCCCTGAAAATCTTCTGAAAAGTCGGGGGTCGTCTTATACGCCGGTGCGAGCGTCGTTGGTGTCAGGGCGGCACATTTTCGAGGGGCGGCGCCGCCCCCCCTCCTCCTCCAACGGACACTAAGTACAGGGGTGGGCAGAGGGGCTGCTGTACCTTACCTGGCTCCGGTCCTGGTCCCACGACGATCCGGTCCAGGAAGCGCGGCTGCTCCTTCTTTCAGTTCGGCCGCTCGATGGTCACGCGGCCGCTCGGCTCCGCCTCCTCACCGGTGATTGGGCGCCAGCACTGGAAAGGCACACAGGCGACCAATCACCGGCGAGAAGGCGGAGCCGAGCGGCCAAGCGAAAATCGAGAGGCCGAACTGGAAGAAGGAGCAGCCGCTCCTCTCCCCCACTGACACCAACGATGAGTCACTGTTCTCCCCCACTGACACCAACGACGAGGCCCTGTTCTCCCCACTGACACCAACGATGAGGCACTGTTCTCCCCCACTGACACCAACGATGAGGCACTGCTCCTCCCCCACTGACACCAACGATTATTATTATTATTATTCAGTATTTATAAAGCGCCAATAGTTCGCTCAGCGCTGTACATTACAAAGGGGGAC
Source organism: Staurois parvus (assembly GCF_062004578.1). Classification (NCBI taxonomy): domain Eukaryota; kingdom Metazoa; phylum Chordata; class Amphibia; order Anura; family Ranidae; genus Staurois; species Staurois parvus. Next base: position 1,316,814 of record NW_028318693.1, read on the forward strand.
AGAACATGTGACAGAACAATACCAATACAATGCAAAACATGAGGGGATCGAGGGCCCTGCTCTTTCAAGCTTACAATCTAGGAACGATGAGGCACTGTTCCTCCCCCTCTGACACCAACGATGAGACACTGTTCTCCCCCACTGACACCAACGATGGGGCACTGTTCTCCTCCACTGACACCAACGATGAGGCACTGTTCTCCCCCACTGACACCAACGATGGGGCACTGTTCTCCCCCACTGACACCAACGATGAGGCACTGTTCCTCCCCACTGACACCAACGATGGGGCACTATTCCTCCCACTGATACCAATGATGGGGCACTATTCCTCCCCCACTGACACCAACGATGGGGCACTATTCCTCCCACTGACACCAATGATGGGGCACTATTCCTCCCACTGACACCAATGATGGGGCACTATTCCTCCCACTGACACCAACGATGGGGCACTATTCCTCCCACTGACACCAATGATGGGGCACTATTCCTCCTCCCCACTGACACCAACGATGAGGCACTTTTCTCCCCCACTGACACCAACGATGAGGCACTGTTCCTCCCCCTCTGACACCAACGATGAGGCACTATTCCTCCCCCACTGACACCAACGATGAGACACTGTTCTCCCCCACTGACACCAACGATGGGGCACTATTCCTCCCCCGCTGACACCAACGATGGGGCACTATTCCTCCCACTGACACCAATGATGGGGCACTATTCCTCCCACTGACACCAACGATGGGGCACTATTCCTCCCACTTACACCAATGATGGGGTACTATTCCTCCCACTGACACAAATGATGGGGCACTATTCCTCCCCCACTGACACCAATGATGGGGCACTATTTCATCCACTGACACCAACAATGGGGCACTATTCCTCCCACTGACACCAATGATGGGGCACTATTCCTCCCACTGACACCAATGATGGGGCACTATTCCTCCCACTGATACCAATGATGGGGCACTATTTCTCCCACTGACACCAATGATGGGGCACTATTTCTCCCACTGACACCAATGATGGGGCACTATTCCTCCCACTGATACCAATGATGGGGCACTATTTCTCCCACTGACACCAACGATGGGGCACTGTTCTCCTCCACTGACACCAACGATGAGGCACTGTTCTCCCCCACTGACACCAACGATGGGGCACTGTTCTCCCCCACTGACACCAACGATGAGGCACTGTTCCTCCCCACTGACACCAACGATGGGGCACTATTCCTCCCACTGATACCAATGATGGGGCACTATTCCTCCCCCACTGACACCAACGATGGGGCACTATTCCTCCCACTGACACCAATGATGGGGCACTATTCCTCCCACTGACACCAATGATGGGGCACTATTCCTCCCACTGACACCAACGATGGGGCACTATTCCTCCCACTGACACCAATGATGGGGCACTATTCCTCCTCCCCACTGACACCAACGATGAGGCACTTTTCTCCCCCACTGACACCAACGATGAGGCACTGCTCCTCCCCCACTGACACCAACGATGAGGCACTGTTCCTCCCCCTCTGACACCAACGATGAGGCACTATTCCTCCCCCACTGACACCAACGATGAGACACTGTTCTCCCCCACTGACACCAACGATGGGGCACTATTCCTCCCCCGCTGACACCAACGATGGGGCACTATTCCTCCCACTGACACCAATGATGGGGCACTATTCCTCCCACTGACACCAATGATGGGGCACTATTCCTCCCACTGACACCAACGATGGGGCACTATTCCTCCCACTTACACCAATGATGGGGTACTATTCCTCCCACTGACACAAATGATGGGGCACTATTCCTCCCCCACTGACACCAATGATGGGGCACTATTTCATCCACTGACACCAACAATGGGGCACTATTCCTCCCACTGATACCAATGATGGGGCACTATTTCTCCCACTGACACCAATGATGGGGCACTATTCCTCCCACTGACACCAATGATGGGGCACTATTCCTCCCACTGATACCAATGATGGGGCACTATTTCTCCCACTGACACCAATGATGGGGCACTATTCCTCCCACTGACACCAATGATGGGGCACTATTTCATCCACTGACACCAATGATGGGGCACTATTCCTCCCACTGACACCAATGATGGGGCACTATTCCTCTCACTGACACCAATGATGGGGCACTATTCCTCCCACTGATACCAATGATGGGGCACTATTCCTCCCACTGACACCAATGATGGGGCACTATTCCTCTCACTGACACCAATGATGGGACACTATTCCTCCCACTGACACCAATGATGGGGCACTATTCCTCACACACTGACACTAATGATGGGGCACCAGCATACAGAACACAAGCATGTCAGTATCTGCAATGTCCGGTCTCAGTATGTACAGAACACAAGCAGGTCAGTATCTGCAATGTCCAGTCTCAGTATGTACAGAACACAAGCAGGTCAGTATCTGCAATGTCCGGTCTCAGTATGTACAGAACACAAGCAGGTCAGTCTCTGCAATGTCCGGTCTCAGTATGTACAGAACACAAGCAGGTTAGTATCTGCAATGTCCGGTCTCAGTATTTACAGAACACAAGCAGGTCAGTCTCTGTGTTCTGTACATACTGAGACCGGCCATTGCAGAGACGGACCTGCTTGTGTTCTGTACATTCTGAGACCGGACATTGCAGATACTAACCTGCTTGTGTTCTGTACATACTGAGACTAGAAATTGCAGATACTGACCTGCTTGTGTTCTGTACATACTGAGACCGGCCATTGCAGAGACTGACCTGCTTGTGTTCTATACATACTGAGACCGGCCATTGCAGAGACTGACCTGCTTGTGTTCTGTACATACTGAGACCGGCCATTGCAGAGACTAAACTGCATGTGTTCTGTACATACTGAGACATGACATTACAAGCAGGTCAGTCTCTGCAATGTCCGGTCTCAGAATGTACAGAACACAAGCAGGTCAGTCTCTGCAATGTCCGGTCTCAGTATGTACAGAACACAAGCAGGTTAGTATCTGCAATGTCCGGTCTCAGTATGTTCAGAACACAAGCAGGTCAGTATCTGCAATGTCTATTCTCAGTATGTACAGAACACAATCAGGTCAGTATCTGCAGTGTCTATTCTCAGTATTTACAGAACACAGGCAGTTCAGTATCTGCAATGTCCGGTCTCAGTATGTACAGAACACAAGCAGGTCAGTATCTGCAATGTCTATTCTCAGTATGTACAGAACACAAGCAGGTCAGTATCTGCAATGTCCGGTCTCAGTATTTACAGAACACAAGCAGGTCAGTATCTGCAATGTCCGGTCTCAGTATGTACAGAACACAAGCAGGTCAGTCTCTGCAATGTCCGGTCTCAGTATGTACAGAACACAAGCAGGTCAGTCTCTGCAATGTCCGGTCTCAGTATGTACAGAACACAAGCAGGTCAGTCTCTGCAATGTCCGGTCTCAGTATGTACAGAACACAAACAGGTTAGTATCTGCAATGTCCGGTCTCAGTATGTACAGAACACAAGCAGGTCAGTATCTGCAATGTCTATTCTCAGTATTTACAGAACACAAGCAGGTCAGTATCTGCAATGGCCGGTCTCAGTATGTACAGAACAAAAGCAGGTCAGTATCTGCAATGTCCGGTCTCAGTATGTACAGAACACAAGCAGGTCAGTATCTGCAATGTCCGGTCTCAGTATGTACAGAACACAAGCAGGTCAGTATCTGCAATGTCCGGTCTCAGTATGTACAGAACACAAGCAGGTCAGTCTCTGCAATGTCCGGTTTCCGTATGTACAGAACACAAGCAGGTCAGTCTCTGCAATGTCCGGTCTCAGTATGTACAGAACACAAGCAGGTCAGTATCTGCAATGTCCGGTCTCAGTATGCACAGAACACAAGCAGGTCAGTCTCTGCAATGTCCGGTCTCAGTATTTACAGAACAGAAGCAGGTCAGTATCTGCAATGTCCGGTCTCAGTATGTACAGAACACAAGCAGGTCAGTGTCTGCAATGTCCGGTCTCAGTATGTACAGAACACAAGCAGGTCAGTATCTGCAATGTCCGGTCTCAGTATGTACAGAACACAAGCAGGTCAGTATCTGCAATGTCCGGTCTCAGTATTTACAGAACACAAGCAGGTCAGTCTCTGCAATGTCCGGTCTCAGTATGTACAGAACACAAGCAGGTCAGTATCTGCAATGTCCGGTCTCAGTATGTACAGAACACAAGCAGGTAAGTCTCTGCAATGTCCGGTCTCAGTATGTACAGAACACAAGCAGGTCAGTATCTGCAATGTCCGGTCTCAGTATGTACAGAACACAAGCAGGTCAGTATCTGCAATGTCCGGTCTCAGTATGTTCAGAACACAAGCAGGTTAGTATTTGCAATGTCCGGTCTCAGTATATACAGAACACAAGCAGGTTAGTATCTGCAATGGCCGGTCTCAGTATATACAGAACACAAGCAGGTCAGTATCTGCAATGTCTATTCTTAGTATGTACAGAACACAAGCAGGTCAGTATCTGCAATGTCCGGTCTCAGTATATACAGAACACAAGCAGGTCAGTATCTGCAATGTCTATTCTTAGTATGTACAGAACACAAGCAGGTCAGTATCTGCAATGTCTGGTCTCAGTATGTTCAGAACACAAGCAGGTCAGTATCTGCAATGTCCGGTCTCAGTATGTACAGAACACAAGCAGGTCAGTATCTGCAATGTCCGGTCTCAATATGTACAGAACACAAGCAGGTCAGTATCTGCAATGTCTGGTCTCAGTATGTACAGAACACAAGCAGGTCAGTCTCTGCAATGTCCGGTCTCAGTATGTACAGAACACAAGCAGGTCAGTATCTGCAATGTCCGGTCTCAGTATGTACAGAACACAAGCAGGTCAGTATCTGCAATGTCCGGTCTCAGTATGTACAGAACACAAGCAGGTTAGTATCTGCAATGTCTATTCTCAGTATGTACAGAACACAAGCAGGTCAGTCTCTGCAATGTCCGGTCTCAGTATGTACAGAACACAAGCAGGTCAGTATCTGCAATGTCCGGTCTCAGTATTTACAGAACAGAAGAAGGTCAGTCTCTGCAATGTCCGGTCTCAATATGTACAGAACACAAGCAGGTCAGTATCTGCAATGGCCGGTCTCAGTATGTACAGAACACAAGCAGGTCAGTATCTGCAATGGCCGGTCTCAGAATGTACAGAACACAAGCAGGTCAGTATCTGCAATGTCCGGTCTCAGTATGTATAGAACACAATCAGGTCAGTATCTGCAATGTCCGGTCTCAATATGTACAGAACACAAGCAGGTCAGTATCTGCAATGGCCGGTCTCAGAATGTACAGAACACAAGCAGGTCAGTATCTGCAATGTCCGGTCTCAGTATGTATAGAACACAAGCAGGTCAGTATCTGCAATGTCCGGTCTCAGTATGTACAGAACACAAGCAGGTCAGTATCTGCAATGTCCGGTCTCAGAATGTACAGAACACAAGCAGGTTAGTCTCTGCAATGTCCGATCTCAGTATGTACAGAATACAAGCAGGTCAGTCTCTGTAATGTCTGGTCTCAGAATGTACAGAACACAAGCAGGTTAGTCTCTGCAATGTCTATTCTCAGTATGTACAGAACACAAGCAGGTCAGTCTCCGCAATGTCCGGTCTCAGTATGTACAGAACACAATCAGGTCAGTATCTGCAATGTCCGGTCTCAATATGTACAGAACACAAGCAGGTCAGTATCTGCAATGTCTATTCTCAGTATGTACAGAACACAAGCAGGTCAGTCTCCGCAATGTCCGGTCTCAGTATGTACAGAACACAAGCAGGTCAGTATCTGCAATGGCCGGTCTCAGTATGTACAGAACACAAGCAGGTCAGTCTCTGCAATGTCTGGTCTCAGTATGTACAGAACACAAGCAGGTCAGTCTCTGCAATGTCCGGTCTCAGTATGTACAGAACACAAGCAGGTCAGTATCTGCAATGTCCGGTCTCAGTATGTACAGAACACAAGCAGGTCAGTATCTGCAATGTCTGGTCTCAGTATGTACAGAACACAAGCAGGTCAGTATCTGCAATGTCCGGTCTCAGTATGTACAGAACACAAGCAGGTTAGTCTCTGTGTGCTGTACATTCTGAGACCGGTCATTGCAGATACTGACCTGCTTGTGTTCTGTACATTCTGAGACCGGCCATTGTAGAGACTGACCTGCTTGTGTTCTGTACATACTGAGACCGGACATTACAAGCAGGTCAGTATCTGCAATGTCCGGTCTCAATATGTACAGAACACAAGCAGGTCAGTATCTGCAATGTCCGGTCTCAGTATGTACAGAACACAAGCAGGTCAGTCTCTGCAATGTCCGGTCTCAGTATGTACAGAACACAAGCATGTCAGTATCTGCAGTGTCATGTCTCAATATGTACAGAACACAAGCAGGTTAGTCTCTGCAATGTCCGGTCTCAGTGTGTACAGAACACAAGCAGGTCAGTCTCTGCAATGTCCGGTCTCAGTATGTACAGAACACAAGCAGGTCAGTATCTGCAATGTCCGGTCTCAGTATGTACAGAACACAAGCAGGTCAGTATCTGCAATGTCCGGTCTCAGTATTTACAGAACACAAGCAGGTCAGTATCTGCAATGTCTGGTCTCAGTATGTACAGAACACAAGCAGGTTAGTATTTGCAATGTCCGGTCTCAGTATGTACAGAACACAAGCAGGTCAGTATCTGCAATGTCCGGTCTCAGTATGTACAGAACACAAGCAGGTCAGTATCTGCAATGTCCGGTCTCAGTATGTACAGAACACAAGCAGGTCAGTATCTGCAATGTCCGGTCTCAGTATGTACAGAACACAAGCAGGTCAGTGTCTGCAATGTCCGGTCTCAGTATGTACAGAACACAAGCAGGTCAGTATCTGCAATGTCCGGTCTCAGTATGTACAGAACACAAGCAGGTCAGTATCTGCAATGTCCGGTCTCAGTATTTACAGAACACAAGCAGGTCAGTCTCTGCAATGTCCGGTCTCAGTATGTACAGAACACAAGCAGGTCAGTATCTGCAATGTCCGGTCTCAGTATGTACAGAACACAAGCAGGTAAGTCTCTGCAATGTCCGGTCTCAGTATGTGCAGAACACAAGCAGGTCAGTATCTGCAATGTCCGGTCTCAGTATGTACAGAACACAAGCAGGTAAGTCTCTGCAATGTCCGGTCTCAGTATGTACAGAACACAAGCAGGTCAGTATCTGCAATGTCCGGTCTCAGTATGTACAGAACACAAGCAGGTCAGTATCTGCAATGTCCGGTCTCAGTATGTTCAGAACACAAGCAGGTTAGTATTTGCAATGTCCGGTCTCAGTATATACAGAACACAAGCAGGTTAGTATCTGCAATGGCCGGTCTCAGTATATACAGAACACAAGCAGGTCAGTATCTGCAATGTCTATTCTTAGTATGTACAGAACACAAGCAGGTCAGTATCTGCAATGTCCGGTCTCAGTATATACAGAACACAAGCAGGTCAGTATCTGCAATGTCTATTCTTAGTATGTACAGAACACAAGCAGGTCAGTATCTGCAATGTCTGGTCTCAGTATGTTCAGAACACAAGCAGGTCAGTATCTGCAATGTCTGGTCTCAGTATGTACAGAACACAAGCAGGTCAGTCTCTGCAATGTCCGGTCTCAGTATGTACAGAACACAAGCAGGTCAGTATCTGCAATGTCCGGTCTCAGTATGTACAGAACACAAGCAGGTCAGTATCTGCAATGTCCGGTCTCAGTATGTACAGAACACAAGCAGGTTAGTATCTGCAATGTCTATTCTCAGTATGTACAGAACACAAGCAGGTCAGTCTCTGCAATGTCCGGTCTCAGTATTTACAGAACAGAAGCAGGTCAGTCTCTGCAATGTCCGGTCTCAATATGTACAGAACACAAGCAGGTCAGTATCTGCAATGGCCGGTCTCAGAATGTACAGAACACAAGCAGGTCAGTATCTGCAATGTCCGGTCTCAGTATGTATAGAACACAAGCAGGTCAGTATCTGCAATGTCCGGTCTCAGTATGTACAGAACACAAGCAGGTCAGTATCTGCAATGTCCGGTCTCAGAATGTACAGAACACAAGCAGGTTAGTCTCTGCAATGTCCGATCTCAGTATGTACAGAACACAAGCAGGTCAGTCTCTGTAATGGCCGGTCTCAGAATGTACAGAACACAAGCAGGTCAGTCTCTGTAATGGCCGGTCTCAGAATGTACAGAACACAAGCAGGTCAGTCTCTGTAATGGCCGGTCTCAGAATGTACAGAACACAAGCAGGTCAGTCTCCGCAATGTCCGGTCTCAGTATGTACAGAACACAATCAGGTCAGTATCTGCAATGTCCGGTCTCAATATGTACAGAACACAAGCAGGTCAGTATCTGCAATGTCTATTCTCAGTATGTACAGAACACAAGCAGGTCAGTCTCCGCAATGTCCGGTCTCAGTATGTACAGAACACAAGCAGGTCAGTATCTGCAATGTCCGGTCTCAGTATGTACAGAACACAAGCAGGTCAGTATCTGCAATGGCCGGTCTCAGTATGTACAGAACACAAGCAGGTCAGTCTCTGCAATGTCTGGTCTCAGTATGTACAGAACACAAGCAGGTCAGTCTCTGCAATGTCCGGTCTCAGTATGTACAGAACACAAGCAGGTCAGTATCTGCAATGTCCGGTCTCAGTATGTACAGAACACAAGCATGTCAGTATCTGCAGTGTCATGTCTCAGTATGTACAGAACACAAGCAGGTCAGTATCTGCAATGTCCGGTCTCAGTATGTACAGAACACAAGCAGGTTAGTCTCTGTGTGCTGTACATTCTGAGACCGGTCATTGCAGATACTGACCTGCTTGTGTTCTGTACATTCTGAGACCGGCCATTGTAGAGACTGACCTGCTTGTGTTCTGTACATACTGAGACCGGACATTACAAGCAGGTCAGTATCTGCAATGTCCGGTCTCAGTATGTACAGAACACTAGCAGGTTAGTATCTGCAATGTCTGGTCTCAGTATGTACAGAACACAAGCAGGTCAGTATCTGCAATGTCCGGTCTCAGTATTTACAGAACACAAGCAGGTCAGTCTCTGCAATGTCCGGTCTCAGTATGTACAGAACACAAGCATGTCAGTATCTGCAGTGTCATGTCTCAATATGTACAGAACACAAGCAGGTTAGTCTCTGCAATGTCCGGTCTCAGTGTGTACAGAACACAAGCAGGTCAGTCTCTGCAATGTCCGGTCTCAGTATGTACAGAACACAAGCAGGTCAGTATCTGCAATGTCCGGTCTCAGTATGTACAGAACACAAGCAGGTCAGTATCTGCAATGTCCGGTCTCAGTATTTACAGAACACAAGCAGGTCAGTATCTGCAATGTCCGGTCTCAGTATTTACAGAACACAAGCAGGTTAGTATTTGCAATGTCCGGTCTCAGTATGTACAGAACACAAGCAGGTAAGTCTCTGCAATGTCCGGTCTCAGTATGTACAGAACACAAGCAGGTCAGTATCTGCAATGTCCAGTCTCAGTATGTACAGAACACAAGCAGGTTAGTATCTGCAATGTCCGGTCTCAGTATGTACAGAACACAAGCAGGTCAGTATCTGCAATGTCCGGTCTCAGTATTTACAGAACACAAGCAGGTCAGTATCTGCAATGTCTGGTCTCAGTATGTACAGAACACAAGCAGGTTAGTATTTGCAATGTCTTGTCTCAGTATGTACAGAACACAAGCAGGTCAGTATCTGCAATGTTCGGTCTCAGTATGTACAGAACACAAGCAGGTTAGTATCTGCAATGTCCGGTCTCAGTATGTACAGAACACAAGCAGGTTAGTATCTGCAATGTCCGGTCTCAGTTTGTACAGAACACAAGCAGGTCAGTATCTGCAATGTCCGGTCTCAGTATGTACAGAACACAAGCAGGTCAGTATCTGCAATGTCCGGTCTCAGTATGTACAGAACACAAGCAGGTCAGTATCTGCAATGTTCGGTCTCAGTATGTACAGAACACAGGCAGGTCAGTATCTGCAATGTCCGGTCTCAGTATGTACAGAACACAAGCAGGTCAGTATCTGCAATGTCCGGTCTCAGTATGTACAGAACACAAGCAGGTTAGTATCTGCAATGTCTATTCTCAGTATTTACAGAACACAAGCAGGTCAGTCTCTGCAATGTCCGGTCTCAGTATGTACAGAACACAAGCAGGTCAGTCTCTGCAATGTCCGGTCTCAGTATGTACAGAACACAAGCAGGTCAGTATCTGCAATGTCTATTCTCAGTATTTGCAGAACACAAGCAGGTTAGTATCTGCAATGTCCGGTATCAGTATGTACAGAACACAAGCAGGTCAGTATCTGCAATGTCCGGTCTCTGTATGTACAGAACACAAGCAGGTTAGTATCTGCAATGTCCGGTCTCTGTATGTACAGAACACAAGCAGGTCAGTATGTGCAATGTCCGGTCTCAGTATGTACAGAACACAAGCAGGTCAGTGTCTGCAATGTCTGGTCTCAGTATGTACAGAACACAAGCAGGTCAGTATCTGCAATGTCCGGTCTCAGTATGTACAGAACACAAGCAGGTCAGTATCTGCAATGTCCGGTCTCAGTATGTACAGAACACAAGCAGGTTAGTATCTGCAATGTCTATTCTCAGTATTTACAGAACACAAGCAGGTCAGTCTCTGCAATGTCCGGTCTCAGTATGTACAGAACACAAGCAGGTCAGTATCTGCAATGTCTATTCTCAGTATTTGCAGAACACAAGCAGGTTAGTATCTGCAATGGCCGGTCTCAGTTTGTACAGAACACAAGCAGGTCAGTATCTGCAATGTCCGGTCTCAGTATGTACAGAACACAAGCAGGTCAGTATCTGCAATGTCCGGTCTCAGTATGTACAGAACACAAGCAGGTCAGTATCTGCAATGTCCGGTCTCAGTTTGTACAGAACACAAGCAGGTCAGTATCTGCAATGTCCGGTCTCAGAATGTACAGAACACAAGCAGGTCAGTATCTGCAATGTCTGGTCTCAGTATGTACAGAACACAAGCAGGTCAGTCTCTGCAATGTCCGGTTTCCGTATGTACAGAACACAAGCAGGTCAGTCTCTGCAATGTCCGGTTTCCGTATGTACAGAACACAAGCAGGTCAGTATCTGCAATGTCCGGTCTCAGTATGTACAGAACACAAGCAGGTCAGTCTCTGCAATGTCCGGTCTCAGTATTTACAGAACAGAAGCAGGACAGTCTCTGCAATGTCCGGTCTCAGTATGTTCAGAACACAAGCAGGTTAGTATCTGCAATGTCTATTCTCAGTATTTACAGAACACAAGCAGGTCAGTCTCTGCAATGTCCGGTCTCAGTATGTACAGAACACAATCAGGTCAGTATCTGCAATGTCCGGTCTCAGTATTTACAGAACACAAGCAGGTCAGTCTCTGCAATGTCCGGTCTCAGTATGTACAGAACACAAGCAGGTAAGTCTCTGCAATGTCCGGTCTCAGTATGTGCAGAACACAAGCAGGTCAGTATCTGCAATGTCCGGTCTCAGTATGTACAGAACACAAGCAGGTCAGTATCTGCAATGTCCGGTCTCAGTATGTTCAGAACACAAGCAGGTCAGTCTCTGCAATGTCCGGTCTCAGTATATACAGAACACAAGCAGGTTAGTATCTGCAATGGCCGGTCTCAGTATATACAGAACACAAGCAGGTCAGTATCTGCAATGTCTATTCTTAGTATGTACAGAACACAAGCAGGTTAGTATCTGCAATGGCCGGTCTCAGTATGTACAGAACACAAGCAGGTTAGTATCTGCAATGTCCGGTCTCAGTATGTACAGAACACAAGCAGGTCAGTATCTGCAATGGCCGGTCTCAGTATGTACAGAACACAATCAGGTCAGTATCTGCAATGTCCGGTCTCAGTATTTACAGAACAGAAGCAGGTCAGTCTCTGCAATGTCCGGTCTCAATATGTACAGAACACAAGCAGGTCAGTATCTGCAATGTCCGGTCTCAGTATGTATAGAACACAAGCAGGTCAGTATCTGCAATGTCCGGTCTCAGTATGTACAGAACACAAGCAGGTCAGTCTCTGCAATGTCCGGTCTCAGTATGTAAAGAACACAAGCAGGTCAGTATCTGTGTTCTGTACATACTGAGACCGGCCATTGCAGAGACTGAACTGCTTGTGTTCTGTACATACTGAGATCGGACATTGCAGATACTAACCTGCTTGTGTTCTGTACATACTGAGACTAGAAATTGCAGATACTGACCTGCTTGTGTTCTGTACATACTGAGACCGGCCATTGCAGAGACTAAACTGCATGTGTTCTGTACATACTGAGACATGACATTACAAGCAGGTTAGTATCTGCAATGTCCGGTCTCAGAATGTACAGAACACAAGCAGGTCAGTATTTGTAATGTCCGGTCTCAGTATTTACAGAACACAAGCAGGTTAGTATCTGCAATGTCTATTCTCAGTATGTACAGAACACAAGCAGGTCAGTCTCTGCAATGTCCGGTCTCAGTATGTACAGAACACAAGCAGGTCAGTATCTGCAATGTCCGGTCTCAGTATGTACAGAACACAAGCAGGTCAGTCTCTGCAATGTCCGGTCTCAATATGTACAGAACACAAGCAGGTCAGTATCTGTAATGTCCGGTCTCAGAATGTACAGAACACAAGCAGGTCAGTATCTGCAATGTCCGGTCTCAGTATGTACAGAACACAAGCAGGTCAGTCTCTGCAATGTCCGGTCTCAGTATGTACAGAACACAAGCAGGTCAGTATCTGCAATGTCCGGTCTCAGTATGTACAGAACACAAGCAGGTCAGTCTCTGCAATGTCCGGTCTCAATATGTACAGAACACAAGCAGGTCAGTATCTGTAATGTCCGGTCTCAGAATGTACAGAACACAAGCAGGTCAGTATCTGTAATGTCCGGTCTCAGAATGTACAGAACACAAGCAGGTTAGTATCTGCAATGTCTATTCTCAGTATGTACAGAACACAATCAGGTCAGTATCTGCAATGTCCGGTCTCAATATGTACAGAACACAAGCAGGTCAGTATCTGCAATGTCCGGTCTCAGTATGTACAGAACACAAGCAGGTCAGTATCTGCAATGGCCGGTCTCAGAATGTACAGAACACAAGCAGGTCAGTATCTGCAATGTCCGGTCTCAGAATGTACAGAACACAAGCAGGTCAGTATCTGCAATGGCCGGTCTCAGAATGTACAGAACACAAGCAGGTCAGTATCTGCAATGTCCGGTCTCAGTATGTATAGAACACAAGCAGGTCAGTATCTGCAATGTCCGGTCTCAGTATGTACAGAACACAAGCAGGTCAGTATCTGCAATGTCCGGTCTCAGTATGTACAGAACACAAGCAGGTTAGTATCTGCAATGTCCGTTCTCAGTATGTACAGAACACAAGCAGGTCAGTATCTGCAATGTCCGTTCTCAGTATGTACAGAACACAAGCAGGTTAGTATCTGCAATGTCCGGTCTCAGTATGTACAGAACACAAGCAGGTCAGTATCTGCAATGTCCGGTCTCAGTATGTACAGAACACAAGCAGGTCAGTATCTGCAATGTCCGGTCTCAGAATGTACAGAACACAAGCAGGTTAGTCTCCGCAATGTCCGGTCTCAGTATGTACAGAACACAATCAGGTCAGTATCTGCAATGTCCGGTCTCAATATGTACAGAACACAAGCAGGTCAGTATCTGCAATGTCTATTCTCAGTATGTACAGAACACAAGCAGGTCAGTATCTGCAGTGTCCGGTCTCAATATGTACAGAACACAAGCAGGTCAGTATCTGCAATGTCCGGTCTCAGTATGTACAGAACACAAGCAGGTCAGTATCTGCAATGTCTGGTCTCAGTATGTACAGAACACAAGCAGGTCAGTCTCTGCAATGGCCGGTCTCAGTATGTACAGAACACAAGCAGGTCAGTATCTGCAATGTCTATTCTCAGTATGTACAGAACACAAGCAGGTCAGTCTCCGCAATGTCCGGTCTCAGTATGTACAGAACACAAGCAGGTCAGTATCTGCAATGTCCGGTCTCAGTATGTACAGAACACAAGCAGGTCAGTATCTGCAATGGCCGGTCTCAGTATGTACAGAACACAAGCAGGTCAGTATCTGCAATGTCTGGTCTCAGTATGTACAGAACACAAGCAGGTCAGTATCTGCAATGTCCGGTCTCAGTATGTACAGAACACAAGCAGGTTAGTATCTGCAATGTCCGGTCTCAGTATGTACAGAACACAAGCAGGTCAGTCTCTGCAATGTCCGGTCTCAGTATGTACAGAACACAAGCAGGTTAGTATCTGCAATGTCCGGTCTCAGTATGTACAGAACACAAGCAGGTCAGTATCTGCAATGTCCGGTCTCAGTATGTACAGAACACAAGCAGGTTAGTATCTGCAATGTCCGGTCTTAGTTTGTACAGAACACAAGCAGGTCAGTATCTGCAATGTCCGGTCTCAGTATGTACAGAACACAAGCAGGTCAGTATCTGCAATGTCCGGTCTCAGTATGTACAGAACACAAGCAGGTCAGTCTCTGCAATGTCCGGTCTCAGTATGTACAGAACACAAGCAGGTCAGTATCTGCAATGTCTGGTCACAGTAAGTACAGAACACAAGCAGGTCAGTATCTGCAATGTCCGGTATCAGTATGTACAGAACACAAGCAGGTCAGTATCTGCAATGTCTGGTCTCAGTATGTACAGAACACAAGCAGGTTAGTATCTGCAATGTCCGGTCTCTGTATGTACAGAACACAAGCAGGTAAGTCTCTGCAATGTCCGGTCTCAGTATGTACAGAACACAAGCAGGTCAGTATCTGCAATGTTCGGTCTCAGTATGTACAGAACACAAGCAGGTCAGTATGTGCAATGTCCGGTCTCAGTATGTACAGAACACAAGCAGGTCAGTGTCTGCAATGTCTGGTCTCAGTATGTACAGAACACAGGCAGGTCAGTATCTGCAATGTCCGGTCTCAGTATGTACAGAACACAAGCAGGTCAGTATCTGCAATGTCCGGTCTCAGTATGTACAGAACACAAGCAGGTTAGTATCTGCAATGTCTATTCTCAGTATTTACAGAACACAAGCAGGTCAGTCTCTGCAATGTCCGGTCTCAGTATGTACAGAACACAAGCAGGTCAGTATCTGCAATGTCCGGTCTCAGTATGTACAGAACACAAGCAGGTCAGTATCTGCAATGTCCGGTCTCAGTTTGTACAGAACACAAGCAGGTCAGTATCTGCAATGGCCGGTCTCAGTATGTACAGAACACAAGCAGGTCAGTATCTGCAATGTCCGGTCTCAGTATGTACAGAACACAAGCAGGTCAGTATCTGCAATGTCCGGTCTCAGTATGTACAGAACACAAGCAGGTCAGTATCCGCAATGTCCGGTCTCAGTATTTACAGAACACAAGCAGGTCAGTATCTGCAATGTCCGGTCTCAGTATGTACAGAACACAAGCAGGTCAGAATCTGCAATGTCCGGTCTCAGTATGTACAGAACACAGGCAGGTCAGTATCTGCAATGTCCGGTCTCAGTATGTACAGAACACAAGCAGGTAAGTCTCTGCAATGTCCGGTCTCAGTATGTACAGAACACAGGCAGGTCAGTATCTGCAATGTCCGGTCTCAGTATGTACAGAACACAAGCAGGTCAGTATCTGCAATGTCCGGTCTCAGTATTTACAGAACACAAGCAGGTCAGTATCTGCAATGTCCGGTCTCAGTATGTACAGAACACAAGCAGGTCAGTATCTGCAATGTCCGGTCTCAGTATGTATAGAACACAATCAGGTCAGTATCTGCAATGTCCGGTCTCAGTATGTACAGAACACAAGCAGGTCAGTCTCTGAAATGTCCGGTCTCAGTATGTACAGAACACAAGCAGGTCAGTATCTGCAATGTCCGGTCTCAGTATGTACAGAACACAAGCAGGTCAGTCTCTGCAATGTCTATTCTCAGTATGTACAGAACACAAGCAGGTCAGTATCTGCAGTGTCCGGTCTCAATATGTACAGAACACAAGCAGGTCAGTCTCTGCAATGTCCGGTCTCAGTATGTTCAGAACACAAGCAGGTCAGTATCTGCAATGTCTGGTCTCAGTATGTACAGAACACAAGCAGGTTAGTATTTGCAATGTCCGGTCTCAGTATGTTCAGAACACAAGCAGGTTAGTATCTGCAATGTCTATTCTCAGTATGTACAGAACACAAGCAGGTCAGTATCTGCAATGTCCGGTCTCAGTATGTATAGAAAACAAGCAGGTCAGTATCCGCAATGTCCGGTTTCCGTATGTACAGAACACAAGCAGGTCAGTCTCTGCAATGTCCGGTCTCAGAATGTACAGAACACAAGCAGGTTAGTCTCTGCAATGTCCGATCTCAGTATGTACAGAACACAAGCAGGTCAGTCTCTGCAATGTCCGATCTCAGTATGTACAGAACACAAGCAGGTCAGTCTCTGCAATGTCTGGTCTCAGTATGTACAGAACACAAGCAGGTCAGTATCTGCAATGTCTGGTCTCAGTATGTACAGAACACAAGCAGGTCAGTATCTGCAATGTCTGGTCTCAGTATGTACAGAACACAAGCAGGTCAGTATCTGCAATGTCCGGTCTCAGTATGTACAGAACACAAGCAGGTCAGTATCTGCAATGTCCGGTCTCAGTATGTACAGAACACAAGCAGGTCAGTCTCTGCAATGTCCGGTCTCAGTATGTACAGAACACAAGCAGGTCAGTCTCTGCAATGTCTTGTCTCAGTATGTACAGAACACAAGCAGGTCAGTCTCTGCAATGTCTTGTCTCAGTATGTACAGAACACAAGCAGGTCAGTCTCTGCAATGTCCGGTCTCAGTATGTACAGAACACAAGCAGGTCAGTCTCTGCAATGTCCGGTCTCAGTATGTACAGAACACAAGCAGGTTAGTATCTGCAATGTCTATTCTCAGTATGTACAGAACACAAGCAGGTCAGTATCTGCAATGTCCGGTCTCAGTATGTACAGAACACAAGCAGGTCAGTCTCTGCAATGTCCGGTCTCAGTATGTACAGAACACAAGCAGGTCAGTATCTGCAATGTCCGGTCTCAGTATTTACAGAACTTAAGCAGGTCAGTATCTGCAATGTCTTGTCTCAGTATGTACAGAACACAAGCAGGTTAGTATCTGCAATGTCCGGTCTCAGTATGTACAGAACACAAGCAGGTCAGTCTCTGCAATGTCTTGTCTCAGTATGTACAGAACACAAGCAGGTCAGTATCTGCAATGTCTGGTCTCAGTATGTACAGAACACAAGCAGGTTAGTATCTGCAATGTCTGGTCTCAGTATGTACAGAACACAAGCAGGTCAGTCTCTGCATTGTCTGGTCTCAGTATGTACAGAACACAAGCAGGTCAGTCTCTGCAATGTCCGGTCTCAGTATGTACAGAACACAAGCAGGTCAGTATCTGCAATGTTCGGTCTCAGTATGTACAGAACACAGGCAGGTCAGTATATGCAATGTCCGGTCTCAGTATGTACAGAACACAAGCAAGTCAGTATCTGCAATGTCCGGTCTCAGTATGTACAGAACACAAGCAGGTCAGTATCTGCAATGTCCGGTCTCAGTATGTACAGAACACAAGCAGGTCAGTATCTGCAATGTCTATTCTCAGTATGTACAGAACACAATCAGGTCAGTATCTGCAGTGTCCGGTCTCAGTATGTACAGAACACAAGCAGGTCAGTCTCTGCAATGTCCGGTCTCAGTATGTACAGAACACAAGCAGGTCAGTCTCTGCAATGTCCGGTCTCAGTATGTACAGAACACAAGCAGGTCAGTATCTGCAATGTCCGGTCTCAGTATTTACAGAACACAAGCAGGTCAGTATCTGCAATGTCCGGTCTCAGTATTTACAGAACACAAGCAGGTTAGTATTTGCAATGTCCGGTCTCAGTATGTACAGAACACAAGCAGGTTAGTATTTGCAATGTCCGGTTTCCGTATGTACAGAACACAAGCAGGTCAGTATCCGCAATGACCGGTTTCCGTATGTACAGAACACAAGCAGGTTAGTCTCTGCAATGTCCGGTCTCAGTATTTACAGATCACAAGCAGGTCAGTCTCTGCAATGTCCGGTCTCAGTATGTACAGAACAAAAGCAGGTCAGTGTCTGCAATGGCCGGTCTCAGTATGTACAGAACACAAGCAGGTCAGTATCCGCAATGTCCGGTCTCAGTATGTACAGAACACAAGCAGGTCAGTATCTGCAATGTCCGGTCTCAGTATGTACAGAACACAAGCAGGTCAGTATCCGCAATGTCCGGTTTCCGTATGTACAGAACACAAGCAGGTCAGTCTCTGCAATGTCCAGTCTCAGTATGTACAGAACACAAGCAGGTCAGTATCCGCAATGTCCGGCTTCCGTATGTACAGAACACAAGCAGGTCAGTATCCGCAATGTCCGGTTTCCGTATGTACAGAACACAAGCAGGTCAGTATCTGCAATGTCCGGTCTCAGTATGTACAGAACACAAGCAGGTTAGTCTCTGCAATGTCCGGTCTCAGTATTTACAGATCACAAGCAGGTCAGTCTCTGCAATGTCCGGTCTCAGTATGTACAGAACAAAAGCAGGTCAGTGTCTGCAATGGCCGGTCTCAGTATGTACAGAACACAAGCAGGTCAGTCTCTGCAATGTCCGGTCTCAGTATTTACAGAACACATTCAGGTCAGTATCTGCAATGTCCGGTCTCAGTATGTACAGAACACAAGCAGGTCAGTCTCTCCAATATCCGGTCTCAGTATGTACAGAACACAAGCAAGTCAGTCTCTCCAATATCCGGTCTCAGTATGTACAGAACACAAGCAGGTCAGTCTCTGCAATGTCCGGTCTCAGTATGTACAGAACACAAGCAGGTCAGTCTCTGCAATGTCCAGTCTCAGTATGTACAGAACACAAGCAGGTCAGTATCTGCAATGTCCGGTCTCAGTATGTACAGAACACAAGCAGGTCAGTATCTGCAATGTTCGGTCTCAGTATGTACAGAACACAGGCAGGTCAGTATATGCAATGTCCGGTCTCAGTATGTACAGAACACAAGCAAGTCAGTATCTGCAATGTCCGGTCTCAGTATTTACAGAACACAAGCAGGTCAGTATCTGCAATGTCCGGTCTCAGTATGTACAGAACACAAGCAGGTCAGTATCTGCAATGTTCGGTCTCAGTATGTACAGAACACAGGCAGGTCAGTATCTGCAGTGTCCGGTCTCAATATGTACAGAACACAAGCAGGTCAGTATCTGCAATGTCCGGTCTCAGTATTTACAGAACACAAGCAGGTCAGTATCTGCAATGTCCGGTCTCAGTATGTACAGAACACAAGCAGGTCAGTATCTGCAATGGCCGGTCTCAGTATGTACAGAACACAAGCAGGTTAGTATCTGCAATGTCTATTCTCAGTATGTACAGAACACAAGCAGGTAAGTCTCTGCAATGTCCGGTCTCAGTATGTACAGAACACAAGCAGGTCAGTATCTGCAATGTCCAGTCTCAGTATGTACAGAACACAAGCAGGTAAGTCTCTGCAATGTCCGGTCTCAGTATGTACAGAACACAAGCAGGTCAGTATCTGCAATGTCCGGTCTCAGTATGTACAGAACACAAGCAGGTCAGTCTCTGCAATGTCCGGTCTCAGTATGTACAGAACACAAGCAGGTCAGTCTCTGCAATGTCCGGTCTCAGTATGTACAGAACACAGACAGGTTAGTATCTGCAATGTCCGGTCTCAGTATGTACAGAACACAAGCAAGTCAGTCTCTCCAATATCCGGTCTCAGTATGTACAGAACACAAGCAGGTCAGTCTCTGCAATGTCCGGTCTCAGTATGTATAGAACACAAGCAGGTCAGTCTCTGCAATGGCCGGTCTCAGTATGTACAGAACACAAGCAGGTTAGTCTCTGCAATGTCCGGTCTCAGTATTTACAGATCACAAGCAGGTCAGTCTCTGCAATGTCCGGTCTCAGTATGTACAGAACAAAAGCAGGTCAGTATCCGCAATGTCCGGTCTCAGTATGTACAGAACAAAAGCAGGTCAGTGTCTGCAATGTCCGGTCTCAGTATTTACAGAACACATTCAGGTCAGTATCTGCAATGTCCGGTCTCAGTATGTACAGAACACAAGCAAGTCAGTCTCTCCAATATCCGGTCTCAGTATGTACAGAACACAAGCAGGTCAGTCTCTGCAATGTCCGGTCTCAGTATTTACAGAACACATTCAGGTCAGTATCTGCAATGTCCGGTCTCAGTATGTACAGAACACAAGCAGGTCAGTATCTGCAATGTCCGGTCTCAGTATGTACAGAACACAAGCAAGTCAGTCTCTCCAATATCCGGTCTCAGTATGTACAGAACACAAGCAGGTCAGTGTCTGCAATGGCCGGTCTCAGTATGTACAGAACACAAGCAGGTCAGTCTCTGCAATGTCCGGTCTCAGTATTTACAGAACACATTCAGGTCAGTATCTGCAATGTCCGGTCTCAGTATGTACAGAACACAAGCAGGTCAGTCTCTGCAATGTCCGGTCTCAGTATGTACAGAACACAAGCAGGTCAGTATCCGCAATGTCCGGTTTCCGTATGTAAAGAACACAAGCAGGTCAGTCTCTGCAATGTCCGGTCTCAGTATGTACAGAACACAAGCAGGTCAGTATCTGCAATGTCCGGTCTCAGTATGTACAGAACACAAACAGGTTAGTATCTGCAATGTCCGGTCTCAGTATGTACAGAACACAAGCAGGTCAGTATCTGCAATGTCCGGTCTCAGTATGTACAGAACACAAGCAGGTCAGTATCTGCAATGTCCGGTCTCAGTATGTACAGAACACAAGCAGGTCAGTCTCTGCAATGTCCGGTCTCAGTATTTACAGAACACAAGCAGGTCAGTATCTGCAATGTCCGGTCTCAGTATTTACAGAACACAAGCAGGTCAGTCTCTGCAATGTCCGGTCTCAGTATTTACAGAACACAAGCAGGTCAGTATCTGCAATGTCCGGTCTCAGTATTTACAGAACACAAGCAGGTCAGTATCTGCAATGTCCGGTCTCAGTATGTACAGAACACAAGCAGGTTAGTCTCTGCAATGTCCGGTCTCAGTATTTACAGAACACAAGCAGGTCAGTCTCTGCAATGTCCGGTCTCAGTATGTACAGAACACAAGCAGGTCAGTCTCTGCAATGTCCGGTCTCAGTATGTACAGAACAAAAGCAGGTCAGTATCTGCAATGTCCGGTCTCAGTATGTACAGAACACAAGCAGGTCAGTCTCTGCAATGTCCGGTCTCAGTATGTACTGAACACAAGCAGGTCAGTATCTGCAATGTCCGGTCTCAGTATGTACAGAACACAAGCAGGTCAGTCTCTGCAATGTCCGGTCTCAGTATTTACAGAACACAAGCAGGTTAGTATCTGCAATGTCCGGTCTCAGTATTTACAGAACACAAGCAGGTCAGTATCTGCAATGTCCGGTCTCAGTATGTACTGAACACAAGCAGGTCAGTATCTGCAATGGCCGGTCTCAGTATGTACAGAACACAAGCAGGTTAGTCTCTGCAATGTCCGGTCTCAGTATGTACAGAACACAAGCAGGTCAGTATCTGCAATGTCCGGTCTCAGTATGTACAGAACACAAGCAGGTTAGTCTCTGCAATGTCCGGTCTCAGTATGTACAGAACACAAGCAGGTTAGTCTCTGCAATGTCCGGTCTCAGTATTTACAGAACACAAGCAGGTCAGTCTCTGCAATGTCCGGTCTCAGTATTTACAGAACACAAGCAGGTCAGTCTCTGCAATGTCCGGTCTCAGTATTTACAGAACACAAGCAGGTCAGTATCTGCAATGTCCGGTCTCAGTATTTACAGAACACAAGCAGGTTAGTATTTGCAATGTCCGGTCTCAGTATTTACAGAACACAAGCAGGTCAGTATCTGCAATGTCCGGTCTCAGTATTTACTGAACACAAGCAGGTCAGTATCTGCAATGGCCGGTCTCAGTATGTACAGAACACAAGCAGGTTAGTCTCTGCAATGTCCGGTCTCAGTATGTACAGAACACAAGCAGGTCAGTATCTGCAATGTCCGGTCTTAGTATGTACTGAACACAAGCAGGTCAGTATCTGCAATGGCCGGTCTCAGTATGTACAGAACACAAGCAGGTCAGTATCTGCAATGTCCGGTCTCAGTATGTACAGAACACAAGCAGGTCAGTATCTGCAATGTCCGGTCTCAGTATGTACAGAACACAAGCAGGTCAGTATCTGCAATGTCCGGTCTCAGTATGTACAGAACACAAGCAGGTCAGTATCTGCAATGTCCGGTCTCTGTATGTACAGAACACAAGCAGGTCAGTATCTGCAATGTCTGGTCTCAGTATTTACAGAACACAAGCAGGTCAGTCTCTGCAATGTCCGGTCTCAGTATGTACAGAACACAAGCAGGTTAGTATCTGCAATGTCTGGTCTCAGTATGTACAGAAAACAAGCAGGTCAGTATCTGCAATGTCCGGTCTCTGTATGTACAGAACACAAGCAGGTCAGTATCTGCAATGTCTGGTCTCAGTATTTACAGAACACAAGCAGGTCAGTCTCTGCAATGTCCGGTCTCAGTATGTACAGAACACAAGCAGGTCAGTAACTGCAATGTCTGGTCTCAGTATTTACAGAACACAAGCAGGTCAGTCTCTGCAATGGCCGGTCTCTGTATGTACAGAACACAAACAGGTTAGTATCTGCAATGTCCGGTCTCTGTATGTACAGAACACAAGCAGGTCAGTATCTGCAATGGCCGGTCTCAGTATGTACAGAACAGAAGCAGGTCAGTCTCTGCAATGGCCGGTCTCAGTATGTACAGAACACAAGCAGGTTAGTCTCTGCATTGTCCGGTCTCAGTATGTACAGAACACAAGCAGGTCAGTATCTGCAATGTCCGTTCTCAGTATGTACAGAACACAAGCAGGTTAGTATCTGCAATGTCCGGTCTCAGTATTTACAGAACACAAGCAGGTCAGTATCTGCAATGTCCGGTCTCAGTATGTACAGAACACAAGCAGGTCAGTATCTTCAATGGCCGGTCTCAGTATGTACAGTACACAAGCAGGTCAGTCTCTGCAATGTCTTGTCTCAGTATTTACAGAACACAAGCAGGTCAGTATCTGCAATGGCCGGTCTCAGTATGTACAGAACAGAAGCAGGTCAGTCTCTGCAATGGCCGGTCTCAGTATGTACAGAACACAAGCAGGTTAGTCTCTGCATTGTCCGGTCTCAGTATGTACAGAACACAAGCAGGTCAGTATCTGCAATGTCCGGTCTCAGTATGTACAGAACACAAGCAGGTCAGTATCTGCAATGTCCGGTCTCAGTATGTACAGAACACAAGCAGGTTAGTATCTGCAATGTCCGGTCTCAGTATTTACAGAACACAAGCAGGTCAGTATCTGCAATGTCTATTCTCAGTATGTACAGAACACAATCAGGTCAGTATCTGCAGTGTCCGGTCTCAATATGTACAGAACACAAGCAGGTCAGTATCTGCAATGTCCGGTCTCAGTATTTACAGAACACAAGCAGGTCAGTATCTGCAATGTCCGGTCTCAGTATGTACAGAACACAAGCAGGTTAGTATCTGCAATGTCTATTCTCAGTATGTACAGAACACAAGCAGGTCAGTATCTGCAATGTCCGGTCTCAGTATTTACAGAACACAAGCAGGTCAGTCTCTGCAATGTCCAGTCTCAGTATGTACAGAACACAAGCAGGTAAGTCTCTGCAATGTCCGGTCTCAGTATGTACAGAACACAAGCAGGTCAGTATCTGCAATGTCCGGTCTCAGTATGTACAGAACACCAGCAGGTCAGTCTCTGCAATGTCCGGTCTCAGTATGTACAGAACACAAGCAGGTCAGTCTCTGCAATGTCCGGTCTCAGTATGTACAGAACACAAGCAGGTCAGTCTCTGCAATGTCCGGTCTCAGTATGTACAGAACACAAGCAGGTCAGTATCTGCAATGTCCGGTCTCAGTATGTACAGAACACAAGCAGGTCAGTCTCTGCAATGTCCGGTCTCAGTATGTACAGAACACAAGCAGGTTAGTATCTGTAATGTCCGGTCTCAAATTGTACAGAACACAAGCAGGTCAGTATCTGCAATGTCCGGTCTCAGTATGTACAGAACACAAGCAGGTCAGTATCTGCAATGGCCGGTCTCAGTATGTACAGAAAACAAGCAGGTCAGTGTCTGCAATGTCCGGTCTCAGTATTTACAGAACACAAGCAGGTCAGTATCTGCAATGGCCGGTCTCAGCATGTACAGAACACAAGCAGGTCAGTCTCTGCAATGGCCGGTCTCAGTATGTACAGAACACAAGCAGGTCAGTCTCTGCAATGTCCGGTCTCAGTATGTACAGAACACAAGCAGGTCAGTCTCTGCAATGTCCGGTCTCAGTATGTACAGAACACAAGCAGGTCAGTATCTGCAATGTCCGGTCTCAGTATGTACAGAACACAAGCAGGTCAGTCTCTGCAATGTCCGGTCTCAGTATGTACAGAACACAAGCAGGTCAGTCTCTGCAATGTCCGGTCTCAGTATGTACTGAACACAAGCAGGTCAGTCTCTGCAATGTCCGGTCTCAGTATGTACAGAACACAAGCAGGTCAGTATCTGCAATGTCCGGTCTCAGTATGTACAGAACACAAGCAGGTCAGTATCTGCAATGTCCGGTCTCAGTATGTACAGAACACAAGCAGGTCAGTATCTGCAATGTCCGGTCTCAGTATGTACAGAACACAAGCAGGTCAGTATCTGCAATGTCCGGTCTCTGTATGTACAGAACACAAGCAGGTCAGTATCTGCAATGTCTGGTCTCAGTATTTACAGAACACAAGCAGGTCAGTCTCTGCAATGTCCGGTCTCAGTATGTACAGAACACAAGCAGGTCAGTATCTGCAATGTCCGGTCTCAGTATGTACAGAACACAAGCAGGTCAGTCTCTGCAATGTCCGGTCTCAGTATGTACAGAACACAAGCAGGTCAGTATCTGCAATGTCCGGTCTCAGTATTTACAGAACAGAAGCAGGTCAGTCTCTGCAATGTCTTGTCTCAGTATTTACAGAACACAAGCAGGTCAGTATCTGCAATGGCCGGTCTCAGTATGTACAGAACAGAAGCAGGTCAGTCTCTGCAATGGCCGGTCTCAGTATGTACTGAACACAAGCAGGTTAGTCTCTGCATTGTCCGGTCTCAGTATGTACAGAACACAAGCAGGTCAGTATCTGCAATGTCCGTTCTCAGTATGTACAGAACACAAGCAGGTCAGTCTCTGCAATGTCTTGTCTCAGTATTTACAGAACACAAGCAGGTCAGTCTCTGCAATGTCCGGTCTCAGTATTTACAGAACACAAGCAGGTCAGTATCTGCAATGTCCGGTCTCAGTATTTACAGAACACAAGCAGGTTAGTATTTGCAATGTCCGGTCTCAGTATTTACAGAACACAAGCAGGTCAGTATCTGCAATGTCCGGTCTCAGTATTTACTGAACACAAGCAGGTCAGTATCTGCAATGGCCGGTCTCAGTATGTACAGAACACAAGCAGGTTAGTCTCTGCAATGTCCGGTCTCAGTATGTACAGAACACAAGCAGGTCAGTATCTGCAATGTCCGGTCTTAGTATGTACTGAACACAAGCAGGTCAGTATCTGCAATGGCCGGTCTCAGTATGTACAGAACACAAGCAGGTCAGTATCTGCAATGTCCGGTCTCAGTATGTACAGAACACAAGCAGGTCAGTATCTGCAATGTCCGGTCTCAGTATGTACAGAACACAAGCAGGTCAGTATCTGCAATGTCCGGTCTCAGTATGTACAGAACACAAGCAGGTCAGTATCTGCAATGTCCGGTCTCTGTATGTACAGAACACAAGCAGGTCAGTATCTGCAATGTCTGGTCTCAGTATTTACAGAACACAAGCAGGTCAGTCTCTGCAATGTCCGGTCTCAGTATGTACAGAACACAAGCAGGTTAGTATCTGCAATGTCTGGTCTCAGTATGTACAGAAAACAAGCAGGTCAGTATCTGCAATGTCCGGTCTCTGTATGTACAGAACACAAGCAGGTCAGTATCTGCAATGTCTGGTCTCAGTATTTACAGAACACAAGCAGGTCAGTCTCTGCAATGTCCGGTCTCAGTATGTACAGAACACAAGCAGGTCAGTAACTGCAATGTCTGGTCTCAGTATTTACAGAACACAAGCAGGTCAGTCTCTGCAATGGCCGGTCTCTGTATGTACAGAACACAAACAGGTTAGTATCTGCAATGTCCGGTCTCTGTATGTACAGAACACAAGCAGGTCAGTATCTGCAATGGCCGGTCTCAGTATGTACAGAACAGAAGCAGGTCAGTCTCTGCAATGGCCGGTCTCAGTATGTACAGAACACAAGCAGGTTAGTCTCTGCATTGTCCGGTCTCAGTATGTACAGAACACAAGCAGGTCAGTATCTGCAATGTCCGTTCTCAGTATGTACAGAACACAAGCAGGTTAGTATCTGCAATGTCCGGTCTCAGTATTTACAGAACACAAGCAGGTCAGTATCTGCAATGTCCGGTCTCAGTATGTACAGAACACAAGCAGGTCAGTATCTTCAATGGCCGGTCTCAGTATGTACAGTACACAAGCAGGTCAGTCTCTGCAATGTCTTGTCTCAGTATTTACAGAACACAAGCAGGTCAGTATCTGCAATGGCCGGTCTCAGTATGTACAGAACAGAAGCAGGTCAGTCTCTGCAATGGCCGGTCTCAGTATGTACAGAACACAAGCAGGTTAGTCTCTGCATTGTCCGGTCTCAGTATGTACAGAACACAAGCAGGTCAGTATCTGCAATGTCCGGTCTCAGTATGTACAGAACACAAGCAGGTCAGTATCTGCAATGTCCGGTCTCAGTATGTACAGAACACAAGCAGGTTAGTATCTGCAATGTCCGGTCTCAGTATTTACAGAACACAAGCAGGTCAGTATCTGCAATGTCTATTCTCAGTATGTACAGAACACAATCAGGTCAGTATCTGCAGTGTCCGGTCTCAATATGTACAGAACACAAGCAGGTCAGTATCTGCAATGTCCGGTCTCAGTATGTACAGAACACAAGCAGGTTAGTATCTGCAATGTCTATTCTCAGTATGTACAGAACACAAGCAGGTCAGTATCTGCAATGTCCGGTCTCAGTATTTACAGAACACAAGCAGGTCAGTCTCTGCAATGTCCAGTCTCAGTATGTACAGAACACAAGCAGGTAAGTCTCTGCAATGTCCGGTCTCAGTATGTACAGAACACAAGCAGGTCAGTATCTGCAATGTCCGGTCTCAGTATGTACAGAACACCAGCAGGTCAGTCTCTGCAATGTCCGGTCTCAGTATGTACAGAACACAAGCAGGTCAGTCTCTGCAATGTCCGGTCTCAGTATGTACAGAACACAAGCAGGTCAGTCTCTGCAATGTCCGGTCTCAGTATGTACAGAACACAAGCAGGTCAGTATCTGCAATGTCCGGTCTCAGTATGTACAGAACACAAGCAGGTCAGTCTCTGCAATGTCCGGTCTCAGTATGTACAGAACACAAGCAGGTTAGTATCTGTAATGTCCGGTCTCAAATTGTACAGAACACAAGCAGGTCAGTATCTGCAATGTCCGGTCTCAGTATGTACAGAACACAAGCAGGTCAGTATCTGCAATGGCCGGTCTCAGTATGTACAGAAAACAAGCAGGTCAGTGTCTGCAATGTCCGGTCTCAGTATTTACAGAACACAAGCAGGTCAGTCTCTGCAATGTCCGGTCTCAGTATGTACTGAACACAAGCAGGTCAGTCTCTGCAATGTCCGGTCTCAGTATGTACAGAACACAAGCAGGTCAGTATCTGCAATGTCCGGTCTCAGTATGTACAGAACACAAGCAGGTCAGTATCTGCAATGTCCGGTCTCAGTATGTACAGAACACAAGCAGGTCAGTATCTGCAATGTCCGGTCTCAGTATGTACAGAACACAAGCAGGTCAGTATCTGCAATGTCCGGTCTCTGTATGTACAGAACACAAGCAGGTCAGTATCTGCAATGTCTGGTCTCAGTATTTACAGAACACAAGCAGGTCAGTCTCTGCAATGTCCGGTCTCAGTATGTACAGAACACAAGCAGGTCAGTATCTGCAATGTCCGGTCTCAGTATGTACAGAACACAAGCAGGTCAGTCTCTGCAATGTCCGGTCTCAGTATGTACAGAACACAAGCAGGTCAGTATCTGCAATGTCCGGTCTCAGTATTTACAGAACAGAAGCAGGTCAGTCTCTGCAATGTCTTGTCTCAGTATTTACAGAACACAAGCAGGTCAGTATCTGCAATGGCCGGTCTCAGTATGTACAGAACAGAAGCAGGTCAGTCTCTGCAATGGCCGGTCTCAGTATGTACTGAACACAAGCAGGTTAGTCTCTGCATTGTCCGGTCTCAGTATGTACAGAACACAAGCAGGTCAGTATCTGCAATGTCCGTTCTCAGTATGTACAGAACACAAGCAGGTCAGTCTCTGCAATGTCTTGTCTCAGTATTTACAGAACACAAGCAGGTCAGTATCTGCAATGTCCGGTCTCAGTATGTACAGAACACAAGCAGGTAAGTCTCTGCAATGTCCGGTCTCAGTATGTACAGAACACAAGCAGGTCAGTATCTGCAATGTCCGGTCTCAGTATGTACAGAACACAAGCAGGTCAGTATCTGCAATGTCCGGTCTCAGTATGTACAGAACACAAGCAAGTGAGTATCTGCAATGTCCGGTCTCAGTATGTACAGAACACAAGCAGGTCAGTATCTGCAATGTCCGGTCTCAGTATGTACAGAACACAAGCAAGTCAGTATCTGCAATGTCCGGTCTCAGTATGTACAGAACACAAGCAGGTCAGTATCTGCAATGTCCGGTCTCAGTATGTACAGAACACAAGCAGGTCAGTATCTGCAATGTTCGGTCTCAGTATGTACAGAACACAGGCAGGTCAGTATATGCAATGTCCGGTCTCAGTATGTACAGAACACAAGCAAGTCAGTATCTGCAATGTCCGGTCTCAGTATGTACAGAACACAAGCAGGTCAGTATCTGCAATGTCTATTCTCAGTATGTACAGAACACAAGCAAGTCAGTTTCTGCAATGTCCGGTCTCAGTATGTACAGAACACAAGCAGGTCAGTATCTGCAATGTCCGGTCTCAGTATGTACAGAACACAAGCAGGTCAGTATCTGCAATGTTCGGTCTCACTATGTACAGAACACAGGCAGGTCAGTATCTGCAGTGTCCGGTCTCAATATGTACAGAACACAAGCAGGTCAGTATCTGCAATGTCCGGTCTCAGTATTTACAGAACACAAGCAGGTCAGTATCTGCAATGTCCGGTCTCAGTATGTATAGAACACAAGCAGGTCAGTATCTGCAATGGCCGGTCTCAGTATGTACAGAACACAAGCAGGTCAGTATCTGCAATGTCCGGTCTCAGTATGTACAGAACACAAGCAGGTTAGTATTTGCAATGTCCGGTCTCAGTATGTACAGAACACAAGCAGGTAAGTCTCTGCAATGTCCGGTCTCAGTATGTACAGAACACAAGCAGGTAAGTCTCTGCAATGTCCGGTCTCAGTATGTACAGAACACAAGCAGGTCAGTATCTGCAATGTCCAGTCTCAGTATGTACAGAACACAAGCAGGTTAGTATCTGCAATGTCCGGTCTCAGTATGTACAGAACACAAGCAGGTCAGTATCTGCAATGTCCGGTCTCAGTATGTACAGAACACAAGCAGGTCAGTATCTGCAATGTCCGGTCTCAGTATGTACAGAACACAAGCAGGTTAGTATCTGCAATGTCTATTCTCAGTATTTACAGAACACAAGCAGGTCAGTCTCTGCAATGTCCGGTCTCAGTATGTACAGAACACAAGCAGGTCAGTCTCTGCAATGTCCGGTCTCAGTATGTACAGAACACAAGCAGGTCAGTATCTGCAATGTCTATTCTCAGTATTTGCAGAACACAAGCAGGTTAGTATCTGCAATGGCCGGTCTCAGTATGTACAGAACACAAGCAGGTCAGTATCTGCAATGTCCGGTCTCAGTATGTACAGAACACAAGCAGGTCAGTATCTGCAATGTCTGGTCTCAGTATGTACAGAACACAAGCAGGTCAGTCTCTGCAATGTCTATTCTCAGTATGTACAGAACACAAGCAGGTCAGTATCTGCAGTGTCCGGTCTCAATATGTACAGAACACAAGCAGGTCAGTATCTGCAGTGTCCGGTCTCAATATGTACAGAACACAAGCAGGTCAGTCTCTGCAATGTCCGGTCTCAATATGTACAGAACACAAGCAGGTTAGTATCTGCAATGTCTATTCTCAGTATGTACAGAACACAAGCAGGTCAGTGTCTGCAATGGCCGGTCTCAGTATGTACAGAACACAAGCAGGTCAGTATCTGCAATGTCCGGTCTCAGTATGTACAGAACACAAGCAGGTCAGTATCCGCAATGTCCGGTTTCCGTATGTACAGAACACAAGCAGGTCAGTCTCTGCAATGTCCGGTCTCAGTATGTACAGAACACAAGCAGGTCAGTATCCGCAATGTCCGGTTTCCGTATGTACAGAACACAAGCAGGTCAGTATCCGCAATGACCGGTTTCCGTATGTACAGAACACAAGCAGGTTAGTCTCTGCAATGTCCGGTCTCAGTATTTACAGATCACAAGCAGGTCAGTCTCTGCAATGTCCGGTCTCAGTATGTACAGAACAAAAGCAGGTCAGTGTCTGCAATGGCCGGTCTCAGTATGTACAGAACACAAGCAGGTCAGTATCCGCAATGTCCGGTCTCAGTATGTACAGAACACAAGCAGGTCAGTATCTGCAATGGCCGGTCTCAGTATGTACAGAACACAAGCAGGTTAGTCTCTGCAATGTCCGGTCTCAGTATTTACAGATCACAAGCAGGTCAGTCTCTGCAATGTCCGGTCTCAGTATGTACAGAACACAAGCAGGTCAGTATCCGCAATGTCCGGTTTCCGTATGTACAGAACACAAGCAGGTCAGTCTCTGCAATGTCC
This sequence comes from Staurois parvus, assembly GCF_062004578.1. Classification (NCBI taxonomy): domain Eukaryota; kingdom Metazoa; phylum Chordata; class Amphibia; order Anura; family Ranidae; genus Staurois; species Staurois parvus. The sequence goes on from NW_028318693.1 coordinate 1,348,062, forward strand.
AGTCTCAGTATGTACAGAACACAAGCAGGTCAGTATCCGCAATGTCCGGCTTCCGTATGTACAGAACACAAGCAGGTCAGTATCCGCAATGTCCGGTTTCCGTATGTACAGAACACAAGCAGGTCAGTATCTGCAATGTCCGGTCTCAGTATGTACAGAACACAAGCAGGTTAGTCTCTGCAATGTCCGGTCTCAGTATTTACAGATCACAAGCAGGTCAGTCTCTGCAATGTCCGGTCTCAGTATGTACAGAACAAAAGCAGGTCAGTGTCTGCAATGGCCGGTCTCAGTATTTACAGAACACATTCAGGTCAGTATCTGCAATGTCCGGTCTCAGTATGTACAGAACACAAGCAAGTCAGTCTCTCCAATATCCGGTCTCAGTATGTACAGAACACAAGCAGGTCAGTCTCTGCAATGTCCGGTCTCAGTATGTATAGAACACAAGCAGGTCAGTCTCTGCAATGGCCGGTCTCAGTATGTACAGAACACAAGCAGGTCAGTCTCTGCAATGTCCGGTCTCAGTATGTACAGAACACAAGCAGGTCAGTCTCTGCAATGGCCGGTCTCAGTATGTACAGAACACAAGCAGGTCAGTCTCTGCAATGTCCGGTCTCAGTATGTACAGAACACAAGCAGGTCAGTCTCTGCAATGTCCGGTCTCAGTATGTACTGAACACAAGCAGGTCAGTCACTGCAATGTCCGGTCTCAGTATGTACAGAACACAAGCAGGTCAGTGTCTGCAATGGCCTGTCTCAGTATGTACAGAACACAAGCAGGTCAGTATCTGCAATGTCCGGTCTCAGTATGTACAGAACACAAGCAGGTCAGTATCTGCAATGTCCGGTCTCAGTATGTACAGAACACAAGCAGGTCAGTATCTGCAATGTTCGGTCTCAGTATGTACAGAACACAGGCAGGTCAGTATCTGCAGTGTCCGGTCTCAATATGTACAGAACACAAGCAGGTCAGTATCTGCAATGTCCGGTCTCAGTATTTACAGAACACAAGCAGGTCAGTATCTGCAATGTCCGGTCTCAGTATGTATAGAACACAAGCAGGTCAGTATCTGCAATGGCCGGTCTCAGTATGTACAGAACACAAGCAGGTTAGTATCTGCAATGTCTATTCTCAGTATGTACAGAACACAAGCAGGTCAGTATCTGCAATGTCCGGTCTCAGTATGTACAGAACACAAGCAGGTCAGTATCTGCAATGTCCAGTCTCAGTATGTACAGAACACAAGCAGGTAAGTCTCTGCAATGTCCGGTCTCAGTATGTACAGAACACAAGCAGGTCAGTATCTGCAATGTCCGGTCTCAGTATGTACAGAACACAAGCAGGTCAGTCTCTGCAATGTCCGGTCTCAGTATGTACAGAACACAAGCAGGTCAGTCTCTGCAATGTCCGGTCTCAGTATGTACAGAACACAAGCAAGTCAGTCTCTCCAATATCCGGTCTCAGTATGTACAGAACACAAGCAGGTCAGTCTCTGCAATGTCTGGTCTCAGTATGTATAGAACACAAGCAGGTCAGTCTCTGCAATGTCCGGTCTCAGTATGTACAGAACACAAGCAGGTTAGTCTCTGCAATGTCCGGTCTCAGTATTTACAGATCACAAGCAGGTCAGTCTCTGCAATGTCCGGTCTCAGTATGTACAGAACAAAAGCAGGTCAGTATCCGCAATGTCCGGTCTCAGTATGTACAGAACAAAAGCAGGTCAGTGTCTGCAATGGCCGGTCTCAGTATGTACAGAACACAAGCAGGTCAGTCTCTGCAATGTCCGGTCTCAGTATTTACAGAACACATTCAGGTCAGTATCTGCAATGTCCGGTCTCAGTATGTACAGAACACAAGCAAGTCAGTCTCTCCAATATCCGGTCTCAGTATGTACAGAACACAAGCAAGTCAGTCTCTCCAATATCCGGTCTCAGTATGTACAGAACACAAGCAGGTCAGTCTCTGCAATGTCCGGTCTCAGTATTTACAGAACACATTCAGGTCAGTCTCTGCAATGTCCGGTCTCAGTATTTACAGAACACATTCAGGTCAGTCTCTGCAATGTCCGGTCTCAGTATGTACAGAACACAAGCAGGTCAGTATCTGCAATGTCCGGTCTCAGTATGTACAGAACACAAGCAGGTCAGTATCCGCAATGTCCGGTTTCCGTATGTAAAGAACACAAGCAGGTCAGTCTCTGCAATGTCCGGTCTCAGTATGTACAGAACACAAGCAGGTCAGTATCTGCAATGTCCGGTCTCAGTATGTACAGAACACAAGCAGGTCAGTATCCGCAATGTCCGTTTTCAGTATGTACAGAACACAAGCAGGTCAGTCTCTGCAATGGCCGGTCTCAGTATGTACAGAACACAAACAGGTTAGTATCTGCAATGTCCGGTCTCAGTATTTACAGAACACAAGTAGGTCAGTATCTGCAATGTCCGGTCTCAGTATGTACAGAACACAATCAGGTTAGTATCTGCAATGTCCGGTCTCAGTATGTACAGAACACAATCAGGTTAGTATCTGCAATGTCCGGTCTCAGTATGTACAGAACACAAGCAGGTCAGTCTCTGCAATGTCCGGTCTCAGTATTTACAGAACACAAGCAGGTCAGTATCTGCAATGTCCGGTCTCAGTATGTACAGAACACAAGCAGGTCAGTCTCTGCAATGTCCGGTCTCAGTATTTACAGAACACAAGCAGGTTAGTATCTGCAATGTCCGGTCTCAGTATTTACAGAACACAAGCAGGTCAGTATCTGCAATGTCCGGTCTCAGTATTTACAGAACACAAGCAGGTCAGTCTCTGCAATGTCCGGTCTCAGTATGTACTGAACACAAGCAGGTCAGTATCTGCAATGTCCGGTCTCAGTATGTACAGAACACAAGCAGGTCAGTCTCTGCAATGTCCGGTCTCAGTATTTACAGAACACAAGCAGGTTAGTATCTGCAATGTCCGGTCTCAGTATTTACAGAACACAAGCAGGTCAGTATCTGCAATGTCCGGTCTCAGTATGTACTGAACACAAGCAGGTCAGTATCTGCAATGGCCGGTCTCAGTATGTACAGAACACAAGCAGGTTAGTCTCTGCAATGTCCGGTCTCAGTATGTACAGAACACAAGCAGGTCAGTATCTGCAATGTCCGGTCTCAGTATGTACAGAACACAAGCAGGTTAGTCTCTGCAATGTCCGGTCTCAGTATTTACAGAACACAAGCAGGTCAGTCTCTGCAATGTCCGGTCTCAGTATGTACAGAACACAAGCAGGTCAGTATCTGCAATGTCCGGTCTCAGTATGTACAGAACACAAGCAGGTTAGTCTCTGCAATGTCCGGTCTCAGTATTTACAGAACACAAGCAGGTCAGTCTCTGCAATGTCCGGTCTCAGTATTTACAGAACACAAGCAGGTCAGTATCTGCAATGTCCGGTCTCAGTATGTACAGAACACAAGCAGGTCAGTCTCTGCAATGTCCGGTCTCAGTATTTACAGAACACAAGCAGGTTAGTATTTGCAATGTCCGGTCTCAGTATTTACAGAACACAAGCAGGTCAGTATCTGAAATGTCCGGTCTCAGTATTTACTGAACACAAGCAGGTCAGTATCTGCAATGGCCGGTCTCAGTATGTACAGAACACAAGCAGGTTAGTCTCTGCAATGTCCGGTCTCAGTATGTACAGAACACAAGCAGGTCAGTATCTGCAATGTCCGGTCTCAGTATGTACTGAACACAAGCAGGTCAGTATCTGCAATGGCCGGTCTCAGTATGTACAGAACACAAGCAGGTCAGTATCTGCAATGTCCGGTCTCAGTATGTACAGAACACAAGCAGGTCAGTATCTGCAATGTCCGGTCTCTGTATGTACAGAACACAAGCAGGTCAGTATCTGCAATGTCCGGTCTCTGTATGTACAGAACACAAGCAGGTCAGTATCTGCAATGTCTGGTCTCAGTATTTACAGAACACAAGCAGGTCAGTCTCTGCAATGTCCGGTCTCAGTATGTACAGAAAACAAGCAGGTCAGTATCTGCAATGTCCGGTCTCTGTATGTACAGAACACAAGCAGGTCAGTATCTGCAATGTCCGGTCTCAGTATTTACAGAACACAAGCAGGTCAGTCTCTGCAATGTCCGGTCTCAGTATGTACAGAACACAAGCAGGTTAGTATCTGCAATGTCCGGTCTCTGTATGTACAGAACACAAGCAGGTCAGTCTCTGCAATATCCGGTCTCTGTATGTACAGAACACAAACAGGTTAGTATCTGCAATGTCCGGTCTCTGTATGTACAGAACACAAGCAGGTCAGTATCTGCAATGGCCGGTCTCAGTATTTACAGAACAGAAGCAGGTCAGTCTCTGCAATGTCTTGTCTCAGTATTTACAGAACACAAGCAGGTCAGTATCTGCAATGGCCGGTCTCAGTATGTACAGAACAGAAGCAGGTCAGTCTCTGCAATGGCCGGTCTCAGTATGTACAGAACACAAGCAGGTTAGTCTCTGCATTGTCCGGTCTCAGTATGTACAGAACACAAGCAGGTCAGTATCTGCAATGTCCGTTCTCAGTATGTACAGAACACAAGCAGGTTAGTATCTGCAATGTCCGGTCTCAGTATTTACAGAACACAAGCAGGTCAGTATCTGCAATGTCCGGTCTCAGTATGTACAGAACACAAGCAGGTCAGTATCTTCAATGGCCGGTCTCAGTATGTACAGTACACAAGCAGGTCAGTCTCTGCAATGTCTTGTCTCAGTATTTACAGAACACAAGCAGGTCAGTATCTGCAATGGCCGGTCTCAGTATGTACAGAACAGAAGCAGGTCAGTCTCTGCAATGGCCGGTCTCAGTATGTACAGAACACAAGCAGGTTAGTCTCTGCATTGTCCGGTCTCAGTATGTACAGAACACAAGCAGGTCAGTATCTGCAATGTCCGTTCTCAGTATGTACAGAACACAAGCAGGTTAGTATCTGCAATGTCCGGTCTCAGTATTTACAGAACACAAGCAGGTCAGTATCTGCAATGTCCGGTCTCAGTATGTACAGAACACAAGCAGGTCAGTATCTGCAATGTCCGGTCTCAGTATGTACAGAACACAAGCAAGTCAGTATCTGCAATGTCCGGTCTCAGTATGTACAGAACAAAAGCAGGTCAGTATCTGCAATGTCCGGTCTCAGTATGTACAGAACACAAGCAGGTCAGTATCTGCAATGTTCGGTCTCAGTATGTACAGAACACAGGCAGGTCAGTATATGCAATGTCCGGTCTCAGTATGTACAGAACACAAGCAGGTCAGTATCTGCAATGTCTATTCTCAGTATGTACAGAACACAATCAGGTCAGTATCTGCAGTGTCCGGTCTCAATATGTACAGAACACAAGCAGGTCAGTATCTGCAATGTCTATTCTCAGTATGTACAGAACACAAGCAGGTCAGTATCTGCAATGTCCGGTCTCAGTATTTACAGAACACAAGCAGGTCAGTCTCTGCAATGTCCAGTCTCAGTATGTACAGAACACAAGCAGGTAAGTCTCTGCAATGTCCGGTCTCAGTATGTACAGAACACAAGCAGGTCAGTATCTGCAATGTCCGGTCTCAGTATGTACAGAACACAAGCAGGTCAGTCTCTGCAATGTCCGGTCTCAGTATGTACAGAACACAAGCAGGTCAGTCTCTGCAATGTCCGGTCTCAGTATGTACAGAACACAAGCAGGTCAGTCTCTGCAATGTCCGGTCTCAGTATGTACAGAACACAAGCAGGTCAGTATCTGCAATGTCCGGTCTCAGTATGTACAGAACACAAGCAGGTCAGTATCTGCAATGTCCGGTCTCAGTATGTACAGAAAACAAGCAGGTCAGTGTCTGCAATGTCCGGTCTCAGTATTTACAGAACACAAGCAGGTCAGTCTCTGCAATGTCCGGTCTCAGTATGTACAGAACACAAGCAGGTCAGTCTCTGCAATGGCCGGTCTCAGTATGTACAGAACACAAGCAGGTCAGTCTCTGCAATGTCCGGTCTCAGTATGTACAGAACACAAGCAGGTCAGTCTCTGCAATGTCCGGTCTCAGTATGTACAGAACACAAGCAGGTCAGTATCTGCAATGTCCGGTCTCAGTATGTACAGAACACAAGCAGGTCAGTATCTGCAATGTCCGGTCTCAGTATGTACAGAACACAAGCAGGTCAGTATCTGCAATGTCCGGTCTCAGTATGTACAGAACACAAGCAGGTCAGTATCTGCAATGTCCGGTCTCAGTATGTACAGAACACAAGCAGGTCAGTATCTGCAATGTCCGGTCTCAGTATGTACAGAACACAAGCAGGTCAGTATCTGCAATGTCTGGTCTCAGTATTTACAGAACACAAGCAGGTCAGTCTCTGCAATGTCCGGTCTCAGTATGTACAGAACACAAGCAGGTCAGTATCTGCAATGTCCGGTCTCAGTATGTACAGAACACAAGCAGGTCAGTATCTGCAATGTCCGGTCTCAGTATGTACAGAACACAAGCAGGTCAGTATCTGCAATGTCTGGTCTCAGTATTTACAGAACACAAGCAGGTCAGTCTCTGCAATGTCCGGTCTCAGTATGTACAGAACACAAGCAGGTCAGTATCTGCAATGTCCGGTCTCAGTATTTACAGAACAGAAGCAGGTCAGTCTCTGCAATGTCTTGTCTCAGTATTTACAGAACACAAGCAGGTCAGTATCTGCAATGGCCGGTCTCAGTATGTACAGAACAGAAGCAGGTCAGTCTCTGCAATGGCCGGTCTCAGTATGTACAGAACACAAGCAGGTTAGTCTCTGCATTGTCCGGTCTCAGTATGTACAGAACACAAGCAGGTCAGTATCTGCAATGTCCGTTCTCAGTATGTACAGAACACAAGCAGGTTAGTATCTGCAATGTCCGGTCTCAGTATTTACAGAACACAAGCAGGTCAGTATCTGCAATGTCCGGTCTCAGTATGTACAGAACACAAGCAGGTCAGTATCTTCAATGGCCGGTCTCAGTATGTACAGTACACAAGCAGGTCAGTCTCTGCAATGTCTTGTCTCAGTATTTACAGAACACAAGCAGGTCAGTATCTGCAATGGCCGGTCTCAGTATGTACAGAACAGAAGCAGGTCAGTCTCTGCAATGGCCGGTCTCAGTATGTACAGAACACAAGCAGGTTAGTCTCTGCATTGTCCGGTCTCAGTATGTACAGAACACAAGCAGGTCAGTATCTGCAATGTCCGTTCTCAGTATGTACAGAACACAAGCAGGTTAGTATCTGCAATGTCCGGTCTCAGTATTTACAGAACACAAGCAGGTCAGTATCTGCAATGTTCGGTCTCAGTATGTACAGAACACAGGCAGGTCAGTCTCTGCAATGGCCGGTCTCAGTATGTACAGAACACAAGCAGGTTAGTCTCTGCATTGTCCGGTCTCAGTATGTACAGAACACAAGCAGGTCAGTATCTGCAATGTCCGTTCTCAGTATGTACAGAACACAAGCAGGTTAGTATCTGCAATGTCCGGTCTCAGTATTTACAGAACACAAGCAGGTCAGTATCTGCAATGTTCGGTCTCAGTATGTACAGAACACAGGCAGGTCAGTCTCTGCAATGTCCGGTCTCAGTATGTACAGAACACAAGCAGGTTAGTATCTGCAATGTCTGGTCTCAGTATGTACAGAACACAAGCAGGTCAGTATCTGCAATGTCCGGTCTCTGTATGTACAGAACACAAGCAGGTCAGTATCTGCAATGTCTGGTCTCAGTATTTACAGAACACAAGCAGGTCAGTCTCTGCAATGTCCGGTCTCAGTATGTACAGAACACAAGCAGGTTAGTATCTGCAATGTCCGGTCTCTGTATGTACAGAACACAAGCAGGTCAATAACTGCAATGTCTTGTCTCAGTATTTACAGAACACAAGCAGGTCAGTATCTGCAATGGCCGGTCTCAGTATGTACAGAACAGAAGCAGGTCAGTATCTGAAATGTCCAGTCTCAGTATGTACAGAACACAAGCAGGTAAGTCTCTGCAATGTCCGGTCTCAGTATGTACAGAACACAAGCAGGTCAGTATCTGCAATGTCCGGTCTCAGTATGTACAGAACACAAGCAAGTCAGTATCTGCAATGTCCGGTCTCAGTATGTACAGAACACAAGCAGGTCAGTATCTGCAATGTCCGGTCTCAGTATGTACAGAACACAAGCAAGTCAGTATCTGCAATGTCCGGTCTCAGTATGTACAGAACACAAGCAGGTCAGTATCTGCAATGTCCGGTCTCAGTATGTACAGAACACAAGCAGGTCAGTATCTGCAATGTTCGGTCTCAGTATGTACAGAACACAGGCAGGTCAGTATATGCAATGTCCGGTCTCAGTATGTACAGAACACAAGCAAGTCAGTATCTGCAATGTCCGGTCTCAGTATGTACAGAACACAAGCAGGTCAGTATCTGCAATGTCTATTCTCAGTATGTACAGAACACAAGCAAGTCAGTATCTGCAATGTCCGGTCTCAGTATGTACAGAACACAAGCAGGTCAGTATCTGCAATGTCCGGTCTCAATATGTACAGAACACAAGCAGGTCAGTATCTGCAATGTCCGGTCTCAGTATTTACAGAACACAAGCAGGTCAGTATCTGCAATGTCCGGTCTCAGTATGTATAGAACACAAGCAGGTCAGTATCTGCAATGGCCGGTCTCAGTATGTACAGAACACAAGCAGGTCAGTATCTGCAATGTCCAGTCTCAGTATGTACAGAACACAAGCAGGTCAGTATCTGCAATGTCCGGTCTCAGTATGTACAGAACACAAGCAGGTCAGTATCTGCAATGTCCGGTCTCAGTATGTACAGAACACAAGCAGGTTAGTATCTGCAATGTCTATTCTCAGTATGTACAGAACACAAGCAGGTCAGTATCTGCAATGTCCGGTCTCAGTATGTACAGAACACAAGCAGGTCAGTATCTGCAATGTCCAGTCTCAGTATGTACAGAACACAAGCAGGTAAGTCTCTGCAATGTCCGGTCTCAGTATGTACAGAACACAAGCAGGTCAGTCTCTGCAATGTCCGGTCTCAGTATGTACAGAACACAAGCAGGTTAGTATCTGTAATGTCCGGTCTCAAATTGTACAGAACACAAGCAGGTCAGTATCTGCAATGTCCGGTCTCAGTATGTACAGAAAACAAGCAGGTCAGTGTCTGCAATGTCCGGTCTCAGTATTTACAGAACACAAGCAGGTCAGTATCTGCAATGGCCGGTCTCAGCATGTACAGAACACAAGCAGGTCAGTCTCTGCAATGGCCGGTCTCAGTATGTACAGAACACAAGCAGGTCAGTCTCTGCAATGTCCGGTCTCAGTATGTACAGAACACAAGCAGGTCAGTCTCTGCAATGTCCGGTCTCAGTATGTACAGAACACAAGCAGGTCAGTATCTGCAATGTCCGGTCTCAGTATGTACAGAACACAAGCAGGTCAGTCTCTGCAATGTCCGGTCTCAGTATGTACAGAACACAAGCAGGTCAGTCTCTGCAATGTCCGGTCTCAGTATGTACTGAACACAAGCAGGTCAGTCTCTGCAATGTCCGGTCTCAGTATGTACAGAACACAAGCAGGTCAGTATCTGCAATGTCCGGTCTCAGTATGTACAGAACACAAGCAGGTCAGTATCTGCAATGTCCGGTCTCAGTATGTACAGAACACAAGCAGGTCAGTATCTGCAATGTCCGGTCTCTGTATGTACAGAACACAAGCAGGTCAGTATCTGCAATGTCTGGTCTCAGTATTTACAGAACACAAGCAGGTCAGTCTCTGCAATGTCCGGTCTCAGTATGTACAGAACACAAGCAGGTTAGTATCTGCAATGTCTGGTCTCAGTATGTACAGAAAACAAGCAGGTCAGTATCTGCAATGTCCGGTCTCTGTATGTACAGAACACAAGCAGGTCAGTATCTGCAATGTCTGGTCTCAGTATTTACAGAACACAAGCAGGTCAGTCTCTGCAATGTCCGGTCTCAGTATGTACAGAACACAAGCAGGTTAGTATCTGCAATGTCCGGTCTCTGTATGTACAGAACACAAGCAGGTCAATAACTGCAATGTCTTGTCTCAGTATTTACAGAACACAAGCAGGTCAGTATCTGCAATGGCCGGTCTCAGTATGTACAGAACAGAAGCAGGTCAGTCTCTGCAATGGCCGGTCTCAGTATGTACAGAACACAAGCAGGTTAGTCTCTGCATTGTCCGGTCTCAGTATGTACAGAACACAAGCAGGTCAGTATCTGCAATGTCCGTTCTCAGTATGTACAGAACACAAGCAGGTCAGTCTCTGCAATGTCTTGTCTCAGTATTTACAGAACACAAGCAGGTCAGTATCTGCAATGTCCGGTCTCAGTATGTACAGAACACAAGCAGGTCAGTCTCTGAAATGTCCAGTCTCAGTATGTACAGAACACAAGCAGGTAAGTCTCTGCAATGTCCGGTCTCAGTATGTACAGAACACAAGCAGGTCAGTATCTGCAATGTCCGGTCTCAGTATGTACAGAACACAAGCAGGTCAGTATCTGCAATGTCCGGTCTCAGTATGTACAGAACACAAGCAAGTCAGTATCTGCAATGTCCGGTCTCAGTATGTACAGAACACAAGCAGGTCAGTATCTGCAATGTCCGGTCTCAGTATGTACAGAACACAAGCAAGTCAGTATCTGCAATGTCCGGTCTCAGTATGTACAGAACACAAGCAGGTCAGTATCTGCAATGTCCGGTCTCAGTATGTACAGAACACAAGCAGGTCAGTATCTGCAATGTTCGGTCTCAGTATGTACAGAACACAGGCAGGTCAGTATATGCAATGTCTATTCTCAGTATGTACAGAACACAAGCAAGTCAGTATCTGCAATGTCCGGTCTCAGTATGTACAGAACACAAGCAGGTCAGTATCTGCAATGTCCGGTCTCAGTATGTACAGAACACAAGCAGGTCAGTATCTGCAATGTTCGGTCTCAGTATGTACAGAACACAGGCAGGTCAGTATCTGCAGTGTCCGGTCTCAATATGTACAGAACACAAGCAGGTCAGTATCTGCAATGTCCGGTCTCAGTATTTACAGAACACAAGCAGGTCAGTATCTGCAATGTCCGGTCTCAGTATGTATAGAACACAAGCAGGTCAGTATCTGCAATGGCCGGTCTCAGTATGTACAGAACACAAGCAGGTCAGTATCTGCAATGTCCAGTCTCAGTATGTACAGAACACAAGCAGGTCAGTATCTGCAATGTCCGGTCTCAGTATGTACAGAACACAAGCAGGTCAGTATCTGCAATGTCCGGTCTCAGTATGTACAGAACACAAGCAGGTTAGTATCTGCAATGTCTATTCTCAGTATGTACAGAACACAAGCAGGTCAGTATCTGCAATGTCCGGTCTCAGTATGTACAGAACACAAGCAGGTCAGTATCTGCAATGTCCAGTCTCAGTATGTACAGAACACAAGCAGGTAAGTCTCTGCAATGTCCGGTCTCAGTATGTACAGAACACAAGCAGGTCAGTATCTGCAATGTCCGGTCTCAGTATGTACAGAACACAAGCAGGTCAGTCTCTGCAATGTCCGGTCTCAGTATGTACAGAACACAAGCAGGTTAGTATCTGCAATGTCCGGTCTCAGTATGTACAGAACACAGGCAGTTCAGTATCTGCAATGTCCGGTCTCAGTATGTACAGAACACAAGCAGGTCAGTATCTGCAATGTCCAGTCTCAGTATGTACAGAACACAAGCAGGTAAGTCTCTGCAATGTCCGGTCTCAGTATGTACAGAACACAAGCAGGTCAGTATCTGCAATGTCCGGTCTCAGTATGTACAGAACACAAGCAAGTCAGTCTCTCCAATATCCGGTCTCAGTATGTACAGAACACAAGCAGGTCAGTCTCTGCAATGTCCGGTCTCAGTATGTATAGAACACAAGCAGGTCAGTCTCTGCAATGGCCGGTCTCAGTATGTACAGAACACAAGCAGGTTAGTCTCTGCAATGTCCGGTCTCAGTATTTACAGATCACAAGCAGGTCAGTCTCTGCAATGTCCGGTCTCAGTATGTACAGAACAAAAGCAGGTCAGTATCCGCAATGTCCGGTCTCAGTATGTACAGAACAAAAGCAGGTCAGTGTCTGCAATGGCCGGTCTCAGTATGTACAGAACACAAGCAGGTCAGTCTCTGCAATGTCCGGTCTCAGTATTTACAGAACACATTCAGGTCAGTATCTGCAATGTCCGGTCTCAGTATGTACAGAACACAAGCAGGTCAGTCTCTGCAATGTCCGGTCTCAGTATGTACAGAACACAAGCAGGTCAGTCTCTGCAATGTCCGGTCTCAGTATGTACAGAACACAAGCAGGTCAGTCTCTGCAATGTCCGGTCTCAGTATGTACAGAACACAAACAGGTTAGTATCCGCAATGTCCGGTTTCCGTATGTAAAGAACACAAGCAGGTCAGTCTCTGCAATGTCCGGTCTCAGTATGTACAGAACACAAACAGGTCAGTATCCGCAATGTCCGGTTTCAGTATGTACAGAACACAAGCAGGTCAGTATCCGCAATGTCCGGTTTCCGTATGTACAGAACACAAGCAGGTCAGTATCTGCAATGTCCGGTCTCAGTATTTACATAACAGAAGCAGGTCAGTATCTGCAATGTCCGGTCTCAGTATTTACAGAACACAAGCAGGTCAGTCTCTGCAATGTCTGGTCTCAGTATGTACAGAACACAAGCAGGTCAGTCTCTGCAATGTCCGGTCTCAGTATTTACAGAACACAAGCAGGTCAGTCTCTGCAATGGCCGGTCTCAGTATGTACAGAACACAAGCAGGTTAGTCTCTGCAATGACCGGTCTCAGTATTTACAGATCACAAGCAGGTCAGTATCTGCAATGTCCGGTCTCAGTATGTACAGAACACATGCAGGTTAGTATCTGCAATGTCCGGTCTCAGTATGTACAGAACACAAACAGGTTAGTATCTGCAATGTCCGGTCTCAGTATTTACAGAACACAAGCAGGTCAGTCTCTGCAATGGCCGGTCTCAGTATTTACAGAACACAAGTAGGTCAGTATCTGCAATGTCCGGTCTCAGTATGTACAGAACACAAGCAGGTCAGTATCTGCAATGTCCGGTCTCAGTATGTACAGAACACAAGCAAGTCAGTATCTGCAATGTCCGGTCTCAGTATGTACAGAACACAAGCAGGTCAGTCTCTGCAATGTCCGGTCTCAGTATTTACAGAACACAAGCAGGTTAGTATCTGCAATGTCCGGTCTCAGTATTTACAGAACACAAGCAGGTCAGTATCTGCAATGTCCGGTCTCAGTATTTACAGAACACAAGCAGGTCAGTCTCTGCAATGTCCGGTCTCAGTATTTACAGAACACAAGCAGGTCAGTATCTGCAATGTCCGGTCTCAGTATTTACAGAACACAAGCAGGTCAGTATCTGCAATGTCCGGTCTCAGTATGTACAGAACACAAGCAGGTTAGTCTCTGCAATGTCCGGTCTCAGTATTTACAGAACACAAGCAGGTCAGTCTCTGCAATGTCCGGTCTCAGTATGTACAGAACACAAGCAGGTCAGTATCTGCAATGTCCGGTCTCAGTATTTACAGATCACAAGCAGGTCAGTCTCTGCAATGTCCGGTCTCAGTATTTACAGATCACAAGCAGGTCAGTCTCTGCAATGTCCGGTCTCAGTATTTACAGATCACAAGCAGGTCAGTCTCTGCAATGTCCGGTCTCAGTATTTACAGAACACAAGCAGGTCAGTATCTGCAATGTCCGGTCTCAGTATGTACAGAACACAAGCAGGTCAGTGTCTGCAATGGCCGGTCTCAGTATGTACAGAACACAAGCAGGTCAGTGTCTGCAATGGCCGGTCTCAGTATGTACAGAACACAAGCAGGTCAGTCTCTGCAATGTCCGGTCTCAGTATTTACAGAACACATTCAGGTCAGTATCTGCAATGTCCGGTCTCAGTATGTACAGAACACAAGCAGGTCAGTCTCTGCAATGTCCGGTCTCAGTATGTACAGAACACAAGCAGGTCAGTATCCGCAATGTCCGGTCTCAGTATGTACAGAACACATGCAGGTTAGTATCTGCAATGTCCGGTCTCAGTATGTACAGAACACAAACAGGTTAGTATCTGCAATGTCCGGTCTCAGTATTTACAGAACACAAGCAGGTCAGTATCTGCAATGTCCGGTCTCAGTATGTACAGAACACAAGCAGGTCAGTATCTGCAATGGCCGGTCTCAGTATGTACAGAACACAAGCAGGTTAGTCTCTGCAATGTCCGGTCTCAGTATGTACAGAACACAAGCAGGTCAGTATCTGCAATGTCCGGTCTCAGTATGTACTGAACACAAGCAGGTCAGTCTCTGCAATGGCCGGTCTCAGTATGTACAGAACACAAGCAGGTTAGTCTCTGCAATGACCGGTCTCAGTATTTACAGATCACAAGCAGGTCAGTATCTGCAATGGCCGGTCTCAGTATGTACAGAACACAAGCAGGTTAGTCTCTGCAATGACCGGTCTCAGTATTTACAGATCACAAGCAGGTCAGTCTCTGCAATGGCCGGTCTCAGTATTTACAGAACACAAGTAGGTCAGTCTCTGCAATGTCCGGTCTCAGTATGTACAGAACACAATCAGGACAGTATCTGCAATGTCCGGTCTCAGTATGTACAGAACACAAGCAGGTCAGTCTCTGCAATGTCCGGTCTCAGTATGTACAGAACACAAGCAGGTCAGTCTCTGCAATGTCCGGTCTCAGTATTTACAGAACACAAGCAGGTTAGTATCTGCAATGTCCGGTCTCAGTATTTACAGAACACAAGCAGGTCAGTATGTGCAATGTCCGGTCTCAGTATTTACAGAACACAAGCAGGTCAGTCTCTGCAATGTCCGGTCTCAGTATTTACAGAACACAAGCAGGTCAGTATCTGCAATGTCCGGTCTCAGTATTTACAGAACACAAGCAGGTCAGTATCTGCAATGTCCGGTCTCAGTATTTACAGAACACAAGCAGGTCAGTCTCTGCAATGTCCGGTATCAGTATTTACAGAACACATTCAGGTCAGTATCTGCAATGTCCGGTCTCAGTATGTACAGAACACAAGCAGGTCAGTCTCTGCAATGTCCGGTCTCAGTATGTACAGAACACAAGCAGGTCAGTATCCGCAATGTCCGGTCTCAGTATGTACAGAACACATGCAGGTTAGTATCTGCAATGTCCGGTCTCAGTATGTGCAGAACACAAACAGGTTAGTATCTGCAATGTCCGGTCTCAATATGTACTGAACACAAGCAGGTCAGTATCTGCAATGTCCGGTCTCAGTATGTACAGAACACAAGCAGGTCAGTCTCTGCAATGTCCGGTCTCAGTATTTACAGAACACAAGCAGGTTAGTATCTGCAATGTCCGGTCTCAGTATTTACAGAACACAAGCAGGTCAGTATCTGCAATGGCCGGTCTCAGTATGTACAGAACACAAGCAGGTTAGTCTCTGCAATGTCCGGTCTCAGTATGTACAGAACACAAGCAGGTCAGTATCTGCAATGTCCGGTCTCAGTATGTACAGAACACAAGCAGGTCAGTATCTGCAATGTCCGGTCTCAATATGTACAGAACACAAGCAGGTCAGTATCTGCAATGTCCGGTCTCAGTATGTACAGAACACAAGCAGGTTAGTCTCTGCAATGTCCGGTCTCAGTATTTACAGAACACAAGCAGGTCAGTCTCTGCAATGTCCGGTCTCAGTATGTACAGAACACAAGCAGGTCAGTATCTGCAATGTCCGGTCTCAGTATGTACAGAACACAAGCAGGTTAGTCTCTGCAATGTCCGGTCTCAGTATTTACAGAACACAAGCAGGTCAGTCTCTGCAATGTCCGGTCTCAGTATTTACAGAACACAAGCAGGTTAGTATCTGCAATGTCCGGTCTCAGTATTTACAGAACACAAGCAGGTCAGTATCTGCAATGTCCGGTCTCAGTATTTACTGAACACAAGCAGGTCAGTATCTGCAATGGCCGGTCTCAGTATGTACAGAACACAAGCAGGTTAGTCTCTGCAATGTCCGGTCTCAGTATGTACAGAACACAAGCAGGTCAGTATCTGCAATGTCCGGTCTCAGTATGTACTGAACACAAGCAGGTCAGTATCTGCAATGGCCGGTCTCAGTATGTACAGAACACAAGCAGGTCAGTATCTGCAATGTCCGGTCTCAGTATGTACAGAACACAAGCAGGTCAGTATCTGCAATGTCTGGTCTCAGTATTTACAGAACACAAGCAGGTCAGTCTCTGCAATGTCCGGTCTCAGTATTTACAGAACACAAGCAGGTCAGTCTCTGCAATGTCTGGTCTCAGTATTTACAGAACACAAGCAGGTTAGTATCTGCAATGTCTGGTCTCAGTATGTACAGAAAACAAGCAGGTCAGTATCTGCAATGTCCGGTCTCTGTATGTACAGAACACAAGCAGGTCAGTAACTGCAATGTCTGGTCTCAGTATTTACAGAACACAAGCAGGTCAGTCTCTGCAATGGCCGGTCTCAGTATTTACAGAACAGAAGCAGGTCAGTCTCTGCAATGTCTTGTCTCAGTATTTACAGAACACAAGCAGGTCAGTATCTGCAATGGCCGGTCTCAGTATGTACAGAACAGAAGCAGGTCAGTCTCTGCAATGGCCGGTCTCAGTATGTACAGAACACAAGCAGGTCAGTATCTGCAATGTCCGTTCTCAGTATGTACAGAACACAAGCAGGTTAGTATCTGCAATGTCCGGTCTCAGTATTTACAGAACACAAGCAGGTCAGTATCTGCAATGTCCGGTCTCAGTATGTACAGAACACAAGCAGGTCAGTCTCTGCAATGTCTTGTCTCAGTATTTACAGAACACAAGCAGGTCAGTATCTGCAATGGCCGGTCTCAGTATGTACAGAACAGAAGCAGGTCAGTCTCTGCAATGGCCGGTCTCAGTATGTACAGAACACAAGCAGGTTAGTCTCTGCATTGTCCGGTCTCAGTATGTACAGAACACAAGCAGGTCAGTATCTGCAATGTCCGTTCTCAGTATGTACAGAACACAAGCAGGTTAGTATCTGCAATGTCCGGTCTCAGTATTTACAGAACACAAGCAGGTCAGTATCTGCAATGTCCGGTCTCAGTATGTACAGAACACAAGCAGGTCAGTATCTGCAATGTCCGGTCTCAGTATGTACAGAACACAAGCAAGTCAGTATCTGCAATGTCCGGTCTCAGTATGTACAGAACAAAAGCAGGTCAGTATCTGCAATGTCCGGTCTCAGTATGTACAGAACAAAAGCAGGTCAGTATCTGCAATGTTCGGTCTCAGTATGTACAGAACACAGGCAGGTCAGTATATGCAATGTCCGGTCTCAGTATGTACAGAACACAAGCAGGTCAGTATCTGCAATGGCCGGTCTCAGTATGTACAGAACACAAGCAGGTCAGTATCTGCAATGGCCGGTCTCAGTATGTACAGAACACAAGCAGGTCAGTCTCTGCAATGTCCGGTCTCTGTATGTACAGAACACAAGCAGGTCAGTATCTGCAATGTTCGGTCTCAGTATGTACAGAACACAGGCAGGTCAGTATATGCAATGTCCGGTCTCAGTATGTACAGAACACAAGCAGGTCAGTATCTGCAATGTTCGGTCTCAGTATGTACAGAACACAGGCAGGTCAGTATATGCAATGTCCGGTCTCAGTATGTACAGAACACAAGCAGGTCAGTATCTGCAATGGCCGGTCTCAGTATGTACAGAACACAAGCAGGTCAGTATCTGCAATGGCCGGTCTCAGTATGTACAGAACACAAGCAGGTCAGTCTCTGCAATGTCCGGTCTCTGTATGTACAGAACACAATCAGGTCAGTATCTGCAGTGTCCGGTCTCAATATGTACAGAACACAAGCAGGTCAGTATCTGCAATGTCCGGTCTCAGTATTTACAGAACACAAGCAGGTCAGTCTCTGCAATGTCCAGTCTCAGTATGTACAGAACACAAGCAGGTCAGTATCTGCAATGTCCAGTCTCAGTATGTACAGAACACAAGCAGGTCAGTCTCTGCAATGTCCGGTCTCAGTATGTACAGAACACAAGCAGGTCAGTCTCTGCAATGTCCGGTCTCAGTATGTACAGAACACAAGCAGGTCAGTCTCTGCAATGTCCGGTCTCAGTATGTACAGAACACAAGCAGGTCAGTATCTGCAATGTCCGGTCTCAGTATGTACAGAACACAAGCAGGTCAGTCTCTGCAATGTCCGGTCTCAGTATGTACAGAACACAAGCAGGTTAGTATCTGTAATGTCCGGTCTCAAATTGTACAGAACACAAGCAGGTCAGTATCTGCAATGTCCGGTCTCAGTATGTACAGAAAACAAGCAGGTCAGTATCTGCAATGGCCGGTCTCAGCATGTACAGAACACAAGCAGGTCAGTCTCTGCAATGGCCGGTCTCAGTATGTACAGAACACAAGCAGGTCAGTATCTGCAATGTCCGGTCTCAGTATTTACAGAACACAAGCAGGTCAGTATCTGCAATGGCCGGTCTCAGCATGTACAGAACACAAGCAGGTCAGTCTCTGCAATGGCCGGTCTCAGTATGTACAGAACACAAGCAGGTCAGTCTCTGCAATGTCCGGTCTCAGTATGTACAGAACACAAGCAGGTCAGTCTCTGCAATGTCCGGTCTCAGTATGTACTGAACACAAGCAGGTCAGTCTCTGCAATGTCCGGTCTCAGTATGTACTGAACACAAGCAGGTCAGTATCTGCAATGTCCGGTCTCAGTATGTACAGAACACAAGCAGGTCAGTCTCTGCAATGTCCGGTCTCAGTATGTACTGAACACAAGCAGGTCAGTCTCTGCAATGTCCGGTCTCAGTATGTACTGAACACAAGCAGGTCAGTCTCTGCAATGTCCGGTCTCAGTATGTACAGAACACAAGCAGGTCAGTATCTGCAATGTCCGGTCTCAGTATGTACAGAACACAAGCAGGTCAGTATCTGCAATGTCCGGTCTCAGTATGTACAAAACACAAGCAGGTCAGTCTCTGCAATGTCCGGTCTCAGTATGTACAGAACACAAGCAGGTCAGTATCTGCAATGTCCGGTCTCAGTATGTACAGAACACAAGCAGGTCAGTATCTGCAATGTCCGGTCTCTGTATGTACAGAACACAAGCAGGTCAGTATCTGCAATGTCTGGTCTCAGTATTTACAGAACACAAGCAGGTCAGTCTCTGCAATGTCCGGTCTCAGTATGTACAGAACACAAGCAGGTTAGTATCTGCAATGTCTGGTCTCAGTATTTACAGAACACAAGCAGGTCAGTCTCTGCAATGTCCGGTCCCAGTATGTACAGAACACAAGCAGGTTAGTATCTGCAATGTCTGGTCTCAGTATGTACAGAAAACAAGCAGGTCAGTATCTGCAATGTCCGGTCTCTGTATGTACAGAACACAAGCAGGTCAGTATCTGCAATGTCTGGTCTCAGTATTTACAGAACACAAGCAGGTCAGTCTCTGCAATGTCCGGTCTCAGTATGTACAGAACACAAGCAGGTCAGTCTCTGAAATGTCCAGTCTCAGTATGTACAGAACACAAGCAGGTAAGTCTCTGCAATGTCCGGTCTCAGTATGTACAGAACACAAGCAGGTCAGTATCTGCAATGTCCGGTCTCAGTATGTACAGAACACAAGCAGGTCAGTATCTGCAATGTCCGGTCTCAGTATGTACAGAACACAAGCAAGTCAGTATCTGCAATGTCCGGTCTCAGTATGTACAGAACACAAGCAAGTCAGTATCTGCAATGTCCGGTCTCAGTATGTACAGAACACAAGCAGGTCAGTATCTGCAATGTTCGGTCTCAGTATGTACAGAACACAGGCAGGTCAGTATATGCAATGTCCGGTCTCAGTATGTACAGAACACAAGCAAGTCAGTATCTGCAATGTCCGGTCTCAGTATGTACAGAACACAAGCAGGTCAGTATCTGCAATGTCTATTCTCAGTATGTACAGAACACAAGCAAGTCAGTATCTGCAATGTCCGGTCTCAGTATGTACAGAACACAAGCAGGTCAGTATCTGCAATGTCCGGTCTCAGTATGTACAGAACACAAGCAGGTCAGTATCTGCAATGTCCGGTCTCAGTATGTACAGAACACAAGCAGGTCAGTATCTGCAATGTCCGGTCTCAGTATGTACAGAACACAAGCAGGTTAGTATCTGCAATGTCTATTCTCAGTATGTACAGAACACAAGCAGGTCAGTATCTGCAATGTCCGGTCTCAGTATGTACAGAACACAAGCAGGTCAGTATCTGCAATGTCCAGTCTCAGTATGTACAGAACACAAGCAGGTAAGTCTCTGCAATGTCCGGTCTCAGTATGTACAGAACACAAGCAGGTCAGTATCTGCAATGTCCGGTCTCAGTATGTACAGAACACAAGCAGGTCAGTCTCTGCAATGTCCGGTCTCAGTATGTACAGAACACAAGCAGGTCAGTCTCTGCAATGTCCGGTCTCAGTATGTACAGAACACAAACAGGTTAGTATCTGCAATGTCCGGTCTCAGTATGTACAGAACAAAAGCAGGTCAGTATCTGCAATGTCCGGTCTCAGTATGTACAGAACAAAAGCAGGTCAGTATCCGCAATGTCCGGTCTCAGTATGTACAGAACAAAAGCAGGTCAGTGTCTGCAATGGCCGGTCTCAGTATGTACAGAACACAAGCAGGTCAGTCTCTGCAATGTCCGGTCTCAGTATTTACAGAACACATTCAGGTCAGTATCTGCAATGTCCGGTCTCAGTATGTACAGAACACAAGCAGGTCAGTCTCTGCAATGTCCGGTCTCAGTATGTACAGAACACAAGCAGGTCAGTCTCTGCAATGTCCGGTCTCAGTATGTACAGAACACAAGCAGGTCAGTCTCTGCAATGTCCGGTCTCAGTATGTACAGAACACAAACAGGTTAGTATCTGCAATGTCCGGTCTCAGTATGTACAGAACACAAGCAAGTCAGTCTCTCCAATATCCGGTCTCAGTATGTACAGAACACAAGCAAGTCAGTCTCTCCAATATCCGGTCTCAGTATGTACAGAACACAAGCAGGTCAGTCTCTGCAATGTCCGGTCTCAGTATTTACAGAACACATTCAGGTCAGTATCTGCAATGTCCGGTCTCAGTATGTACAGAACACAAGCAGGTCAGTATCCGCAATGTCCGGTTTCAGTATGTACAGAACACAAGCAGGTCAGTATCCGCAATGTCCGGTTTCCGTATGTACAGAACACAAGCAGGTCAGTATCTGCAATGTCCGGTCTCAGTATTTACATAACAGAAGCAGGTCAGTATCTGCAATGTCTGGTCTCAGTATGTACAGAACACAAGCAGGTCAGTCTCTGCAATGTCCGGTCTCAGTATTTACAGAACACAAGCAGGTCAGTCTCTGCAATGGCCGGTCTCAGTATGTACAGAACACAAGCAGGTTAGTCTCTGCAATGACCGGTCTCAGTATTTACAGATCACAAGCAGGTCAGTATCTGCAATGTCCGGTCTCAGTATGTACAGAACACATGCAGGTTAGTATCTGCAATGTCCGGTCTCAGTATGTACAGAACACAAACAGGTCAGTCTCTGCAATGTCCGGTCTCAGTATTTACAGAACACAAGCAGGTCAGTATCTGCAATGTCCGGTCTCAGTATTTACAGAACACAAGCAGGTCAGTATCTGCAATGTCCGGTCTCAGTATGTACAGAACACAAGCAGGTTAGTCTCTGCAATGTCCGGTCTCAGTATTTACAGAACACAAGCAGGTCAGTCTCTGCAATGTCCGGTCTCAGTATGTACAGAACACAAGCAGGTCAGTATCTGCAATGTCCGGTCTCAGTATTTACAGATCACAAGCAGGTCAGTCTCTGCAATGTCCGGTCTCAGTATTTACAGATCACAAGCAGGTCAGTCTCTGCAATGTCCGGTCTCAGTATGTACAGAACAAAAGCAGGTCAGTGTCTGCAATGGCCGGTCTCAGTATGTACAGAACACAAGCAGGTCAGTCTCTGCAATGTCCGGTCTCAGTATTTACAGAACACAAGCAGGTTAGTATCTGCAATGTCCGGTCTCAGTATTTACAGAACACAAGCAGGTCAGTATCTGCAATGTCCGGTCTCAGTATGTACTGAACACAAGCAGGTCAGTATCTGCAATGGCCGGTCTCAGTATCTACAGAACACAAGCAGGTCAGTATCTGCAATGTCCGGTCTCAGTATCTACAGAACACAAGCAGGTCAGTATCTGCAATGTCCGGTCTCAGTATGTACAGAACACAAGCAGGTTAGTCTCTGCAATGTCCGGTCTCAGTATTTACAGAACACAAGCAGGTCAGTATCTGCAATGTCCGGTCTCAGTATGTACAGAACACAAGCAGGTTAGTCTCTGCAATGTCCGGTCTCAGTATTTACAGAACACAAGCAGGTCAGTCTCTGCAATGGCCGGTCTCAGTATTTACAGAACACAAGCAGGTCAGTCTCTGCAATGTCCGGTCTCAGTATGTACAGAACACAAGCAGGTTAGTCTCTGCAATGTCCGGTCTCAGTATGTACAGAACACAAGCAGGTCAGTATCTGCAATGTCCGGTCTCAGTATGTACTGAACACAAGCAGGTCAGTATCTGCAATGGCCGGTCTCAGTATGTACAGAACACAAGCAGGTCAGTATCTGCAATGTCCGGTCTCAGTATGTACAGAACACAAGCAGGTCAGTATCTGCAATGTCCGGTCTCAGTATGTACAGAACACAAGCAGGTCAGTATCTGCAATGTCCGGTCTCAGTATGTACAGAACACAAGCAGGTCAGTATCTGCAATGTCCGGTCTCAGTATGTACAATGCTTGTGTTCTGTAGATACTGAGACCGGACATTGCAGAGACTGACTGTCACGGAGCTGGTCCTTCCTTCCCCATGCCCCAGGTTTGCCGGCTGACACCCTTCTGTCCCATCCATGCTGGGACTTCAAGTCCTCTTTGTCCCTGACACAGGAAGACCTCAGCAGCCCCTCACCCCCCTGGCTTGAAGCTTGGCCTCCTGCTGAAGGAATACACAAACAGGCCATCTCCTCCCTTCCCCCTCATGCATGAATTCCTGGACAGGTCTGGAGACCTGAGAGACAGAGCCCGTTGCCATGGTAACCCGATAGGAAGTATCTGGTTACCAGCTCTATTCTTAAGGGTGAGCAGGAAAACCTCCATTGTGTTCTTCTGGCTGCGTGTGTAAGGGAAGGCTGAGCTGAGGGCCAGCTCCTCTCATCCGACCTCCTTCTCATCTCCCGGACTGTCAGTGCTGCCTGCAATCCCTGCACTGTGGAGGGATCTTCTGCTGCCCCAGTGAACCTGCCTGGATCTATCCCCTGCCTAGACTTAACCCCTCGTTCTCCGTGAACCTACCTGGATTTAACCCATCCCTGCCTGGAGCCTCCTGTGTGGACTAACCCTGTGGATTACAATACCCCTGTTGTTCCATATTGCCTTCCAGAGAACTGTACTGTGTTGCTGTGTCTGGTGTGGAGCTGTGAACTAAAGGAACTGTTGTCTGTGCCCCCAAAACCTCCCCAATAAAAGCACGTTGGGTTCTGTGCAATCTGTCTCTGTGTGCTCTCTGGTTCTCTTGACACTGACCTGCTTGTGTTCTGTACATAATGAGACCAGACATTGCAGATACTGACCTGCTTGTGTTCTGTACATACTGAGACCGGACATTGCAGAGACTGACCTGCTTGTGTTCTGTACATACTGAGACCGGACATTGCAGAGACTGACCTGCTTGTGTTCTGTACATACTGAGACCGGACATTGCAGATACTGACCTGTTTGTGTTCTGTACATACTGAGACCGGACATTGCAGTTACTAACCTGCTTGTGTTCTGTACATACTGAGACCGGACATTGCAGATACTAACCTGCTTGTGTTCTGTACATACTGAGACCGGACATTGCAGAGACTGACCTGCTTGTGTTCTGTACTTACTGGGACCGGACATTGCAGATACTGACCTGCTTGTGTTCTGTACATACTGAGACCGGACATTGCAGAGACTGACCTGCTTGTGTTCTGTACTTACTGGGACCGGACATTGCAGATACTGACCTGCTTGTGTTCTGTACATACTGAGACCGGACATTGCAGATACTGACCTGCTTGTGTTCTGTACATACTGAGACCGGACATTGCAGAGACTAACCTGCTTGTGTTCTGTACATACTGAGACCGGCCATTGCAGATACTGACCTGCTTGTGTTCAGTACATACTGAGACCGGACATTGCAGAGACTGACCTGCTTGTGTTCTGTACATACTGAGACCGGACATTGCAGAGACTGACCTGCTTGTGTTCAGTACATACTGAGACCGGACATTGCAGAGACTGACCTGCTTGTGTTCTGTACATACTGAGACCGGACATTGCAGAGACTGACCTGCTTGTGTTCAGTACATACTGAGACCGGACATTGCAGAGACTGACCTGCTTGTGTTCTGTACATACTGAGACCGGCCATTGCAGATACTGAACTGCTTGTGTTCTGTACATACTGAGACCGGACATTGCAGAGACTGACCTGCTTGTGTTCTGTACATACAGAGACCGGCCATTGCAGATACTGACCTGCTTGTGTTCTGTAAATACTGAGACCGGACATTGCAGATACTGACCTGCTTGTCTTCTGTACATACTGAGACCGGACATTGCAGATACTGACCTGCTTGTGTTCTATACATACTGAGACCGGATATTGCAGAGACTGACCTGCTTGTGTTCTGTACATACTGAGACAAGACATTGCAGATACTGACCTGCTTGTGTTCTGTACATACCAGGGGCAGACTGACAACTCATGGGGCCCCTGGACAATAGGGGATCATGGGGCCCCTGTGTCCTTGCCCAAATGATGGGTGCCCCATCATTAGTGTCAGTGGGAGGAATAGTGCCCCATCATTAGTCAGTGGGAGGAATAGTGCCCCATCATTGGTGTCAGTGGGAGGAATAGTGCCCCATCATTGGTGTCAGTGGGAGGAATAGTGTCCCATCATTGGTGTCAGTGGGAGGAATAGCACCCCATCATTGGTGTCAGTGGGAGGAATAGCACCCCATCATTGGTATCAGTGGCAGGAACTGCGCCCCATCATTGGTGTCAGTGGGAGGAATTGCGCCCCATCATTGGTGTCAGTGGGAGGAATTGCGCCCCATCATTGGTATCAGTGGGGAGAATAGTGCCCCATCATTGGTGTCAGTGGGGAGAATAGTGCCCCATCGTTGGTGTCAGTGGGAGGAATAGCACCCCATCATTGGTATCAGTGGCAGGAACTGCGTCCCATCATTGGTGTCAGTGGGAGGAATTGCGCCCCATCATTGGTGTCAGTGGGAGGAATTGCGCCTCATCATTGGTATCAGTGGGGAGAATAGTGCCCCATCATTGGTGTCAGTGGGAGCAATAGTGCCCCATCATTGTTGTCAGTGGGAGCAATAGTGCCCCATCATTGGTGTCAGTGGGAGGAATAGTGCCCCATCATTGGTGTCAGTGGGAGGAATAGTGCCCCATCGTTGGTGTCAGTGGGGAGGAGGAATAGTGCCCCATCATTGGTATCAGTGGGTAGAATAGTGCCCCATCATTGGTGTCAGTGGGGAGAATAGTGCCCCATCGTTGGTGTCAGTGGGGAGGAGGAATAGTGCCCCATCGTTGGTGTCACTGGGGAGGAGGAATAGTGCCCCATCGTTGGTGTCAGTGGGGGGGAGGAATAGTGCCCCATCGTTGGTGTCAGTGGGGAGGAGGAATAGTGCTCCATCGTTGGTGTCAGTGGGGAGGAGGAATAGTGCCCCATCATTGGTATCAGTGGGAGGAGTAGTGCCCCATCATTGGTGTCAGTGGGGGCATAGTGCCCCATCATTGGTATCAGTGGCAGGAATAGTGCCCCATCATTGGTGTCAGTGGGAGGAATAGTGCTCCATCATTGGTATCAGTGGGAGGAATAGTGCCCCATCATTGGTGTCAGTGGGAAGAATTGTGCCCCATCATTGGTGTCAGTGGGAGGAATAGTGTCCCATCATTAGTGTCAGTGGGAGGAATTGTGTCCCATCATTGGTGTCAGTGGGAGGAATAGCACCCCATTATTGGTGTCAGTGGGAGGAATAGCACCCCATCATTGGTGTCAGTGGGAGGAAAAGCACCCCATCATTGGTGTCAGTGGGAGGAATAGTGCCCCATCATTGGTATCAGTGGGAGGAATAGTGTCCCATCATTGGTGTCAGTGGGGGGGGGGGGAATAGTGCCCCATCATTGGTGTCAGTGGGAGGAATAGTGCCCCATCATTGGTATCAGTGGGAGGAATAGTGTCCCATCATTGGTATCAGTGGGAGGAATAGTGCCCCATCATTGGTGTCAGTGGGAGGAATAGTGCCCCATCATTGGTATCAGTGGGAGGAATAGTGTCCCATCATTGGTGTCAGTTGGGGGGGGGGGAATAGTGCCCCATCATTGGTATCAGTGGGAGGAATAGTGCCCCATCATTGGTGTCAGTGGGAGGAATAGTGCCCCATCATTGGTGTCAGTGGGAGGAATAGTGCCCCATCATTGGTGTCAGTGGGAGGAATAGTGCCCCATCATTGGTGTCAGTGGGAGGAATAGTGCCCCATCATTGGTGTCAGTGGGGGGAATAGTGCCCCATCATTGGTATCAGTGGGAGGAATAGTGCCCCATCATTGGTGTCAGTGGGGGGGGGGGGGGAATAGTGCCTCATCATTGGTGTCAGTATGAGGAATAGTGTCCCATCATTGGTATCAGTGGGAGGAATAGTGTACCCATCATTGGTGTCAGTGGGGGGGGGGGGGAATAGTGCCCCATCATTGGTGTCAGTGGGAGGAATAGTGCCCCATCATTGGTATCAGTGAGAGGAATAGTGCCCCATCATTGGTATCAGTGGGAGGAATAGTGCCCCATCATTGGTGTCAGTGGGAGGAATAGTGCCCCATCATTGGTATCAGTGGGAGGAATAGTGCCCCATCATTGGTGTCAGTGGGAGGAATAGTGCCCCATCATTGGTATCAGTGGGAGGAATAGTGTCCCATCATTGGTGTCAGTGGGAGGAATAGTGCCCCATCATTGGTGTCAGTGGGAGGAATAGTGCCCCATCATTGGTGACAGTGGGAGGAATAGTGCCCCATCATTGGTATCAGTGGGAGGAATAGTGCCCCATCATTGGTGTCAGTGGGGGGGGGGGGAATAGTGCCCCATCATTGGTGTCAGTGGGAGGAATAGTGCCCCATCATTGGTATCAGTGGGAGGAATAGTGTCCCATCATTGGTGTCAGTGGGGGGGGGGGGGGGGGAATAGTGCCCCATCATTGGTATCAGTGGGAGGAATAGTGCCCCATCATTGGTATCAGTGGGAGGAATAGTGCCCCATCATTGGTATCAGTGGGAGGAATAGTGTCCCATCATTGGTGTCAGTGGGAGGAATAGTGCCCCATCATTGGTGTCAGTGGGAGGAATAGTGCCCCATCATTGGTATCAGTGGGAGGAATAGTGCCCCATCATTGGTGTCAGTGGGAGGAATAGTGCCCCATCATTGGTGTCAGTGGGAGGAATAGTGCCCCATCATTGGTGTCAGTGGGAGGAATAGTGCCCCATCATTGGTGTCAGTGGGAGGAATAGTGCCCCATCATTGGTATCAGTGGGAGGAATAGTGTCCCATCATTGGTGTCAGTGGGAGGAATAGTGTCCCATCATTGGTATCAGTGGGAGGAATAGTGTTCCATCATTGGTGTCAGTGGGAGGAATAGTGCCCCATCATTGGTGTCAGTGGGAGGAATAGTGCCCCATCATTGGTGTCAGTGGGAGGAATAGCGACCCATCATTGGTGTCAGTGGGAGGAATAGTGCCCCATCATTGGTGTCAGTGGGAGGAATAATGCCCCATCATTGGTGTCAGTGGGAGGAATAGTGCCCCATCATTGGTATCAGTGGGAGGAATAGTGCCCCATCATTGGTGTCAGTGGGGGGGGGGGGAATAGTGCCCCATCATTGGTGTCAGTGGGAGGAATAGTGCCCCATCATTGGTATCAGTGGGAGGAATAGTGTCCCATCATTGGTGTCAGTGGGGGGGGGGAATAGTGCCCCATCATTGGTATCAGTGGGAGGAATAGTGTCCCATCATTGGTATCAGTGGGAGGAATAGTGCCCCATCATTGGTGTCAGTGGGAGGAGTAGTGCCCCATCATTGGTGTCAGTGGGAGGAATAGTGCCCCATCATTGGTATCAGTGGGAGGAATAGTGTCCCATCATTGGTATCAGTGGGAGGAATAGTGCCCCATCATTGGTGTCAGTGGGAGGAATAGCACCCCATCATTGGTGTCAGTGGGAGGAATAGCACCCCATCATTGGTGTCAGTGGGAGGAATAGCACCCCATCATTGGTATCAGTGGCAGGAACTGCGCCCCATCATTGGTGTCAGTGGGAGGAATTGCGCCCCATCATTGGTGTCAGTGGGAGGAATTGCGCCCCATCATTGGTATCAGTGGGGAGAATAGTGCCCCATCATTGGTGTCAGTGGGGAGAATAGTGCCCCATCGTTGGTGTCAGTGGGAGGAATAGCACCCCATCATTGGTATCAGTGGCAGGAACTGCGTCCCATCATTGGTGTCAGTGGGAGGAATTGCGCCCCATCATTGGTGTCAGTGGGAAGAATTGCGCCTCATCATTGGTATCAGTGGGGAGAATAGTGCCCCATCATTGGTGTCAGTGGGAGCAATAGTGCCCCATCATTGGTGTCAGTGGGAGGAATAGTGCCCCATCATTGTTGTCAGTGGGAGCAATAGTGCCCCATCATTGGTGTCAGTGGGAGGAATAGTGCCCCATCATTGGTGTCAGTGGGAGGAATAGTGCCCCATCGTTGGTGTCAGTGGGGAGGAGGAATAGTGCCCCATCATTGGTATCAGTGGGTAGAATAGTGCCCCATCATTGGTGTCAGTGGGGAGAATAGTGCCCCATCGTTGGTGTCAGTGGGGAGGAGGAATAGTGCCCCATCGTTGGTGTCACTGGGGAGGAGGAATAGTGCCCCATCGTTGGTGTCAGTGGGGGGGAGGAATAGTGCCCCATCGTTGGTGTCAGTGGGGAGGAGGAATAGAGCTCCATCGTTGGTGTCAGTGGGGAGGAGGAATAGTGCCCCATCGTTGGTGTCAGTGGGGAGGAGGAATAGTGCCCCATCATTGGTATCAGTGGGAGGAATAGTGCCCCATCATTGGTGTTAGTGGGAAGAATTGTGCCCCATCATTGGTGTCAGTGGGAGGCATAGTGCCCCATCATTGGTATCAGTGGGAGGAATAGTGCCCCATCATTGGTGTCAGTGGGAGGAATAGTGCTCCATCATTGGTATCAGTGGGAGGAATAGTGCCCCATCATTGGTGTCAGTGGGAAGAATTGTGCCCCATCATTGGTGTCAGTGGGAGGAATAGTGTCCCATCATTAGTGTCAGTGGGAGGAATTGTGTCCCATCATTGGTGTCAGTGGGAGGAATAGTGCCCCATCATTGGTATCAGTGGGAGGAATAGCACCCCATCATTGGTGTCAGTGGGAGGAATAGCACCCCATCATTGGTATCAGTGGGAGGAATAGTGCCCCATCATTGGTATCAGTGGGAGGAATAGTGCTCCATCATTGGTGTCAGTGGGAAGAATTGTGCCCCATCATTGGTGTCAGTGGGAGGAATAGTGTCCCATCATTAGTGTCAGTGGGAGGAATAGCACCCCATCATTGGTGTCAGTGGGAGGAATAGCACCCCATCATTGATGTCAGTGGGAGGAATAGCACCCCATCATTGGTGTCAGTGGGAGGAATAGCAAACCATCATTGGTGTCAGTGGGAGGAAAAGCACCCCATCATTGGTGTCAGTGGGAGGAATAGTGCCCCATCATTGGTGTCAGTGGGAGGAATAGTGCCCCATCATTGGTATCAGTGGGAGGAATAGTGTCCCATCATTGGTGTCAGTGGGGGGGGGGAATAGTGTCCCATCAGTGGTGTCAGTGGGAGGAATAGTGCCCCATCATTGGTATCAGTGGGAGGAATAGTGTCCCATCATTGGTATCAGTGGGAGGAATAGTGCCCCATCATTGGTGTCAGTGGGGGGGGGGAATAGTGCCCCATCATTGGTGTCAGTGGGAGGAATAGTGCCCCATCATTGGTATCAGTGGGAGGAATAGTGTCCCATCATTGGTGTCAGTTGGGGGGGGGGAATAGTGCCCCATCATTGGTATCAGTGGGAGGAATAGTGCCCCATCATTGGTGTCAGTGGGAGGAATAGTGCCCCATCATTGGTGTCAGTGGGAGGAATAGTGCCCCATCATTGGTGTCAGTGGGAGGAATAGTGCCCCATCATTGGTGTCAGTTGGAGGAATAGTGCCCCATCATTGGTGTCAGTGGGGGGGGGGGATAGTGCCCCATCATTGGTGTCAGTGGGAGGAATAGTGCCCCATCATTGGTATCAGTGAGAGGAATAGTGCCCCATCATTGGTGTCAGTGGGAGGAATAGTGCCCCATCATTGGTATCAGTGGGAGGAATAGTGCCCCATCATTGGTGTCAGTGGGAGGAATAGTGCCCCATCATTGGTATCAGTGGGAGGAATAGTGTCCCATCATTGGTGTCAGTGGGAGGAATAGTGCCCCATCATTGGTGTCAGTGGGAGGAATAGTGCCCATCATTGGTGTCAGTGGGAGGAATAGTGCCCCATCATTGGTATCAGTGGGAGGAATAGTGCCCCATCATTGGTGTCAGTGGGGGGGGGGGAATAGTGCCCCATCATTGGTGTCAGTGGGAGGAATAGTGCCCCATCATTGGTATCAGTGGGAGGAATAGTGTCCCATCATTGGTGTCAGTGGGGGGGGGGGGGATAGTGCCCCATCATTGGTATCAGTGGGAGGAATAGTGCCCCATCATTGGTATCAGTGGGAGGAATAGTGTCCCATCATTGGTGTCAGTGGGAGGAATAGTGCCCCATCATTGGTATCAGTGGGAGGAATAGTGCCCCATCATTGGTGTCAGTGGGAGGAATAGTGCCCCATCATTGGTGTCAGTGGGAGGAATAGTGCCCCATCATTGGTGTCAGTGGGAGGAATAGTGCCCCATCATTGGTATCAGTGGGAGGAATAGTGCCCCATCATTGGTGTCAGTGGGAGGAATAGTGCCCCATCATTTGTATCAGTGGGAGGAATAGTGTCCCATCATTGGTGTCAGTGGGGGGTGGGGGGAATAGTGCCCCATCATTGGTATCAGTGGGAGGAATAGTGTCCCATCATTGGTGTCAGTGGGAGGAATAGTGCCCCATCATTGGTATCAGTGGGAGGAATAGTGCCCCATCATTGGTATCAGTGGGAGGAATATTGTCCCATCATTGGTGTCAGTGGGAGGAATAGTGCCCCATCATTGGTGTCAGTGGGAGGAATAGTGCCCCATCATTGGTATCAGTGGGAGGAATAGTGCCCCATCATTGGTGTCAGTGGGAGGAATAGTGCCCCATCATTGGTGTCAGTGGGAGGAATAGTGCCCCATCATTGGTGTCAGTGGGAGGAATAGTGCCCCATCATTGGTGTCAGTGGGAGGAATAGTGCCCCATCATTGGTATCAGTGGGAGGAATAGTGTCCCATCATTGGTGTCAGTGGGAGGAATAGTGCCCCATCATTGGTGTCAGTGGGAGGAATAGTGTCCCATCATTGGTATCAGTGGGAGGAATAGTGTTCCATCATTGGTGTCAGTGGGAGGAATAGTGCCCCATCATTGGTGTCAGTGGGAGGAATAGTGCCCCATCATTGGTGTCAGTGGGAGGAATAGCGACCCATCATTGGTGTCAGTGGGAGGAAAAGTGCCCCATCATTGGTGTCAGTGGGGAGGAATAGTGTCCCATCATTGGTATCAGTGGGAGGAATAGTGTCCCATCATTGGTGTCAGTGGGAGGAATAGTGCCCCATCATTGGTGTCAGTGGGGGGAATAGTGCCCCATCATTGGTGTCAGTGGGGGGAATAGTGCCCCATCATTGGTGTCAGTGGGAGGAATAGTGCCCCATCATTGGTGTCAGTGGGGGGGGGGAATAGTGCCTCATCATTGGTGTCAGTATGAAGAATAGTGTCCCATCATTGGTATCAGTGGGAGGAATAGTGCCCCATCATTGGTGTCAGTGGGGGGGGGGGGAATAGTGCCCCATCATTGGTGTCAGTGGGAGGAATAGTGTCCCATCATTGGTGTCAGTGGGAGGAATAGTGCCCCATCATTGGTGTCAGTGGGAGGAATAGTGCCCCATCATTGGTGTCAGTGGGAGGAATAGTGCCCCATCATTGGTGTCAGTGGGAGGAATAGTGCCCCATCATTGGTGTCAGTGGGAGGAATAGTGCCCCATCATTGGTGTCAGTGGGAGGAATAGTGCCCCATCATTGGTATCAGTGGGAGGAATAGTGTCCCATCATTGGTGTCAGTGGGAGGAATAGTGCCCCATCATTGGTATCAGTGGGAGGAATAGTGCCCCATCATTGGTATCAGTGGGAGGAATAGTGTCCCATCATTGGTGTCAGTGGGAGGAATAGTGCCCCATCATTGGTGTCAGTGGGAGGAATAGTGCCCCATCATTGGTATCAGTGGGAGGAATAGTGCCCCATCATTGGTGTCAGTGGGAGGAATAGTGCCCCATCATTGGTGTCAGTGGGAGGAATAGTGCCCCATCATTGGTGTCAGTGGGAGGAATAGTGCCCCATCATTGGTGTCAGTGGGAGGAATAGTGCCCCATCATTGGTATCAGTGGGAGGAATAGTGTCCCATCATTGGTGTCAGTGGGAGGAATAGTGTCCCATCATTGGTATCAGTGGGAGGAATAGTGTTCCATCATTGGTGTCAGTGGGAGGAATAGTGCCCCATCATTGGTGTCAGTGGGAGGAATAGTGCCCCATCATTGGTGTCAGTGGGAGGAATAGCGACCCATCATTGGTGTCAGTGGGAGGAATAGTGCCCCATCATTGGTGTCAGTGGGAGGAATAGTGTCCCATCATTGGTATCAGTGGGAGGAATAGTGTCCCATCATTGGTGTCAGTGGGAGGAATAGTGCCCCATCATTGGTGTCAGTGGTGGGAATAGTGCCCCATCATTGGTATCAGTGGGAGGAATAGTGCCCCATCATTGGTGTCAGTGGGGGGAATAGTGTCCCATCATTGGTGTCAGTGGGAGGAATAGTGCCCCATCATTGGTGTCAGTGGGGGGGGGGAATAGTGCCTCATCATTGGTGTCAGTATGAAGAATAGTGTCCCATCATTGGTATCAGTGGGAGGAATAGTGCCCCATCATTGGTGTCAGTGGGGGGGGGGGGGAATAGTGCCCCATCATTGGTGTCAGTGGGAGGAATAGTGTCCCATCATTGGTGTCAGTGGGAGGAATAGTGCCCCATCATTGGTGTCAGTGGGAGGAATAGTGCCCCATCATTGGTGTCAGTGGGAGGAATAGTGCCCCATCATTGGTGTCAGTGGGAGGAATAGTGCCCCATCATTGGTGTCAGGGGGGGGGGAATAGTGCCCCATCATTGGTGTCAGTGGGAGGAATAGTGCCCCATCATTGGTATCAGTGGGAGGAATAGTGCCCCATCATTGGTGTCAGGGGGGGGGGAATAGTGCCCCATCATTGGTGTCAGTGGGAGGAATAGTGCCCCATCATTGGTATCAGTGGGAGGAATAGTGCCCCATCATTGGTATCAGTGGGAGGAATAGTGTCCCATCATTGGTGTCAGTGGGAGGAATAGTGCCCCATCATTGGTATCAGTGGGAGGTATAGTGCCCCATCATTGGTGTCAGTGGGGGGGGGGGATAGTGCCCCATCATTGGTGTCAGTGGGAGGAATAGCGCCCCATCATTGGTATCAGTGGGAGGAATAGTGTCCCATCATTGGTGTCAGTGGGAGGAATAGTGCCCCATCATTGGTGTCAGTGGGAGGAATAGTGCCCCATCATTGGTATCAGTGGGAGGAATAGTGTCCCATCATTGGTGTCAGTGGGAGGAATAGTGCCCCATCATTGGTGTCAGTGGGAGGAATAGTGCCCCATCATTGGTATCAGTGGGAGGAATAGTGCTCCATCATTGGTGTCAGTGGGAGGAATAGTGCCCCATCATTGGTGTCAGTGGGAGGAATAGTGTCCCATCATTGGTATCAGTGGGAGGAATAGTGTCCCATCATTGGTGTCAGTGGGGGGAATAGTGTCCCATCATTGGTATCAGTGGGAGGAATAGTGTCCCATCATTGGTGTCAGTGGTGGGAATAGTGCCCCATCATTGGTGTCAGTGGGAGGAATAGTGCCCCATCATTGGTGTCAGTGGGAGGAATAGTGCCCCATCATTGGTGTCAGTGGTGGGAATAGTGCCCCATCATTAGTGTCAGTGGGAGGAATAGTGTCCCATCATTGGTATCAGTGGGGAGAACAGTGCCTCATCGTTGGTGTCAGTGGGGGAGAACAGTGCCTCATCGTTGGTGTCAGTGGGGGAGAACAGTGCCTCATCGTTGGTGTCAGTGGGGGAGAACAGTGCCTCATCGTTGGTGTCAGTGGGGGAGAACAGTGCCTCATCGTTGGTGTCAGTGGGGGAGAACAGTGCCTCATCGTTGGTGTCAGTGGGGGAGAACAGTGCCTCATCGTTGGTGTCAGTGGGGGAGAACAGTGCCTCATCGTTGGTGTCAGTGGGGGAGAGGAGCGGCTGCTCCTTCATCCAGTTCGGCCTTTCGATTTTCGCGGGGTCGCTCGGCTCCGCCTTCTCGCCGGTGATTGGTCGCCTGTGTGCCTTTCCAGTGCTGGCGCCCAATCACCGGTGAGGAGGCGGAGCCGAGCGGCCGCGTGACCATCGAGCAGCCGAACTGAAAGAAGGAGCAGCCGCGCTTCCTGGACCGGATCGTCGTTGGACCAGGACCGGAGCCAGGTAAGGTACAGCAGCCCCTCTGCCCACCCCTGTACTTAGTGTCCGTTGGAGGAGGAGGGGGGGCGGCGCCGCCCCTCGAAGAAGTGACGCCCTGACACCAACGACGCTCGCACCGGCGTATAAGACGACCCCCGACTTTTCAGAAGATTTTCAGGGGTTGGAAAGTCGTCTTATACGCCGGAAAATACGGCACCAACGATGAGGCACTGTTCTCCCCCACTGACACCAACGATGCGGCACTGTTCTCCCCCACTGACACCAACGATGCGGCACTGTTCTCCCCCACTGACACCAACGATGCGGCACTGTTCCTCCCCCACTGACACCAACGATGCGGCCCTGTTCCTCCCCCACTGACACCAACGATGCGGCACTGTTCTCCTCCATATAAACCAGAACCTTAATATCATAAGGCGTTATTCTTATAGTTATGATTGATATGATTATTTATATTATTATATTTTATTTTCACATCTCGGGTATATATTTTGGGCTATTGTTGCATAATAGCAGCTCCTATTCTATAGTACATCATATATATGCTATATTTCATGGAACTGCAAACCTGAGGCGCGGTGATGTAGACTTTGGAATATATTTATATAGTATTAATATTATTCATTACATAAATATTAGTGAGATGAAAAAAATCATTAATGATTAATAAGTATATCCAGTATGGTAAATATCCCAATAGAGGTCGTCGTGTAAAGAACAAATTGGATCTGGTGATCCATTATCAGAAATGAAGATTTTACTCTTGTTCATAAAAAATACTTTGACCGTAGATCGTGTATAAATATCAAGAATCCTGATCCTGTCAGTTCATGGATTCATAGTGATGAAGATAGCCTTTGGTAGGCCCAAAAAGTCCTCTTCTGAGGAAGAGCAAAACGGTTCTTTGAGAAAATTATGAACAAAATTTTTTTTTTTTTGTAAATCTATGCTTAATGCATATCATATATAAAGTAGTCACCTTAATAGGCCCAAAAATCCTGTTAAAGCAATATCGGCCAATAGAGGCTGGCTATACACTGTCCAATCTTTCTTGTCAGCATACTACACATGATGATGACGAGATATAATAAAGTTCATTTTAGATTTAATTAGATTCCTCTTAAAAGTAATTAAAAAAACAAAAACCAAAAAAAAAAACAAATAATAATATAAAAAAATAAAATAAAAATGTAAAAAAAAATGTTTAAAAATTATATTTTTTGGTTATAAAGTAATTTGGGTTATTTTTCTTCTACTAAAAAGATAACGGAATAAATGTTGGCCAAAATGTATGATGTAATATTATTTATTTTCAAAATTTTATAAGAAAAACACTTTTTTTCAAAATTTTTGCACTTTTTCCTTTACATAGCAAAAAAAAAAAAAATCCCTGCGGTGAATAAGTACCAAAAAAATAAAGCTTTATCTGTCTCAAAACAATGGTAAACAATTCATATGGGTACAGTGTTGCATGACCGCGCAATTGTCATTCAAAGTGTGATATCGCTGAAAGCTGAAAATTAGCCTGGACAGGAAGGGGGTGAAAGTGTCCGGACTGGAAGTGGTTAATTCACTGCTTCTACTTTTTTGGTTGACTGTGTGTTCACCATGTCATATGCCCACCCTTTCAGAAGATCTTAGTGATCAAAAGAAAATAAAATCATTTGCATCTATTATTGATGTTTGTTGCTTACTCTGCATTGGATTTAAAACACCATTCTTTTTTTGCAGTTTGCTCTAGTCGGCTGCTAACTTTTTGTTAATATTGTGTCCACTGACACCAATGCTGGGGGTTATTATTGTGTCCACTGACACCAATGCTGGGGGTTATTATTGTGTCCACTG
The DNA here is from genome assembly GCF_062004578.1 of Staurois parvus. NCBI lineage: Eukaryota > Metazoa > Chordata > Amphibia > Anura > Ranidae > Staurois > Staurois parvus. The sequence goes on from NW_028318693.1 coordinate 1,384,948, forward strand.
ACACCAATGCTGGGGGTTATTATTGTGTCCACTGACACCAATGCTGGGGGTTATTATTGTGTCCACTGACACCAATGCTGGGGGTTGTTATTGTGTCCACTGACACCAATGCTGGGGGTTATTATTGTGTCCACTGACACCAATGCTGGGGGTTATTATTGTGTCCACTGACACCAATACTGGGGGTTATTATTGCATCTCCTGACAACAATGCTGGGGGTTATTATTTTGTCCACTGGCACCAATATTGGTGATTACTCTTTTGTCCCCTGACAACAATGCTGGGGGTTAATATTGTGTTCACTGACACATTTACATACCAAACATGTCAAGTCTTAACATTACACATCGCCATGAATTGGTAAAAAATGACAGTACCAAAGTTTTCTCTAGGCAACGCTTTATTGGCCTTTACAAGTTATCAATATGGAGTTAATCATGAATGACGGCCCTAGAATTATTGCTCTCCCTGCACCACACGTCAGGTAATACTGAGAATGTCAATTGCTGTTTTCATAAACAGGTATACCCTACGTGTGCGATGGCATTTACATAAGTAAGTTGAATGGGTTACTTTCATTTTTTTTTATAATTTTTAATAATTTTATTATAAAATTTATAATTTTTTTTACTTTTGTTTAACCATATTGCTATCACAAGGGGGCTAACAAGCACCCTATGTGATCACATGAGCACGTGACAGGTTCTTCGCATGATAAAAATCCTGAATGACCCTGCTGTACACTACTATACACCCGTTCTAGCAAACTTTACATAAAAACAGGGATTTTTGGTTCACATGTCAAAGTAATCCCTCTCTGGCCAGTTCCTACTCTATACTATACTCTATACCAGGGCTTACAATTTTGGGTCTAGATCTACTAACCAGGCACGAACCTTGCTCTCCATCAGTTGCCCCACCTAACCTTTCCCAGGTCCGCCTCCAACCCCACCCCAGTGTACTGGCGGTGTTGAAGAAGAAGTCGGAGGTCGTAAACCAGAAGTTGGAAACTGGAACTCGGCTTCACAATGAGGCTTGGAGCGCAGGTGGAGCCGCTCCATCTGTGCTCGCCACATAAAGATTTCCCCTCGCATTTGGTGAGCCGCTTTTTCAAGCCCTGCTCTATAATCTCTACTATACAGATGAAACTCAAAAAATTAGAATATGGTGCAAAAGTTCATTTATTTCAGTGCAGCAACTTAAAAGGTGAAACTAATATATGAGATAGACTCATTACATGCAAAGCAAGATAGTTCAAGCCGTGATTTGTCATCATTGTGATGATTATGGCTTACAGCTCATGAAAACCCCAAATCCACAATCTCAGAAAATTAGGATATTACATGCAATCAATAAAACTAGGATTGTACATAGAACAATATCGGACCTCTGAAAAGTATAAGCATGCATATGTACTCAGTACTTGGTTTGGGCCCCTTTTGCAGCAATTACTGCCTCAATGCGGCGTGGTATGGAAGCTATCAGCTTGTGGCACTGCTGAGGTGTTATGGAAGACCAGGATGCTTCAATAGCGGCCTTCAGCTCTTCTGCATTGTTCGGTCTCATGTCTCTCATCTTTCTCTTGGCAATGCCCCATAGATTCTCTATGGGGTTCTGAACAGGCAAGTTTGCTGGCCAATCAAGCACAGTAATCCCACGGTCATTGAACCAGGTTTTGGTGCTTTTGGCAGTGTGGGCAGGTGTCAAGTCCTGCTGGAAAATGAAGTCAGCATCCCCATAAATATACCAGAGTAGTGTGGCGCTACTAAAAACCAATATGATGACAGGAACAAGTCACAAATTCTTTGGGGGGGGGGGGGGGGGGGCTGTTGGTATACTGCATCACGTTCCCAATATGCCATGAACAGATTGGCTACACTCGGGGCAAAGCGAGCTCCCATGGCTACCCCTTTGATCTGCTGAAAAGAAATTGGTTCCCATGCCAAAAATAGTTATGGGTCAAGCAGAAGTCAAGACAATCTATAATATACTTTCTTTGTTTCCAGGACAAACTGCTAAATTCTCTTAGGCCCCAACTAGTGGATTCAATAGCATTGTTATGTCCAATAATAGTATACAGGGATGAGACGTCCGCACTTGCTATGCATAATTCAGAGCACTCTTCAATGTGATCCAACATCTGAATCAGGTGTTTCGTATCCCTCAAATACGATTCTGTTTTTATGACCAATGGTTGGAGGTTTATGTCTATATACTGCCCTAATCTAGAAAGGATGGAATCGATGCCATTAACTATTGGTCTGCCAGGTGGTTTCTCTTGGTCCTTATGGATCTTAGGAACTATGTAGATAACTGGGATCCTACAGGTATCCGGTACTAAGTATCTGGCTTCCTTCTTAGTCAGGATCTTTTTATCCACTCCTTCTTTTACTAGCTTTTTTAATTCCTTTTTGTAGGCTATAGTGGGGTCTTTCTGAAGTTTATTATATGTAGTGGTATCCGCTAATTGCTTATTAAGTTCCTGCAGGTAGTATTCTTTCCATAGCACTACAATGCCACCCCCTTTGTCCGCAGGTCTGACTACTATATCATCTCTCTTAGATAATTTGTGAATGACTATTTGGATCCCACTTTTCTTTGGTATATTTGGGATGTTCAATTTTTCTATATCCTGGTGTACCATTCGTTTAAAAACTTCTATCTGGTTATTATTTAAGATTATGTGGATTAGAAAGAGATTTGTTTCTAAGATCCGTGTGTAAAATAGCATTACTAAAAACATTTATAATAGTGGTTTTGGTGCCTGGTAGGCCCATAAAATATTTTTTTAATATTGAGTTTTCTTATGAACTTCACTGTATCAACTTAGGTGTCAAATTTGGTAGCTGGTTTAGGGGGGGCAAATTTTAGGCCCTTATCTAAGACTTCCAGCTCTTCCCTAGATAACTGGGCCCCACTCAGGTTGAACACCCCTTCCCCTATTGGTCTCTTTTTCGTTTGTTTCTTTGTTCCTTGTCTACACCCTCTCCTCCTCTTGGGGGGCTTTTCCATCTTCCCCCTCCCAGGCTTCTCTCCATCTTGCCCCTCTCTAAAAAATTCTGTTGGAGGTAATCATATCTTAGTGGGTCATAGCGAATGGATACTGGTAGTGGACTTCTTCCTTCCTGGTGGTGCCAGTTCCCTCTGTCATGTGGATAGTATCCTGGACTCCTATTCAGTTGTCTGTATTCCTGCCTATAATATGCATCTGTTGATTGGGATCCATAGTCATGTCTAAAATTGTGGTTGGGTCTATATGGTGGGTATTGGGGTTTCCATTGGTTGCCATTTCCCCTCCCTTTAGGTTTTTTATAATATGGCCCACTATTTTTGGGTTTCCACCCATTCCGTGGAGTATGATATCCATTCAAATTATTATTATATGTATAGTTAGTGTTCTTATTTTCTTATTTTATTTAATAAGTGGCTCTTTTCGGTGTTTCTATCTTTAAATCCTTAACTGGGGAGGTATTAACAGAAGCCCCTTCTGTAGCATACATTGTGGTTTGCCATTTGAATACCTGGTCTTTTTTTAAATCATTAAGATCCCTTTGATATTTTTAACTTTTCCTATGTCTTATTTCCTGTTCTAATTTCTCGTAGTCCTTGTTTAGTCGATTACTGAGCGCTGTCATTTCCTGGGATTCTTTAATCGACTAAATACGCTCCTCTATACTCTACATTCCTCTATACTCTACGCTCCCCTTTACTCCTCTATACTCTCCTCTATACTCTACACTCCTCTACACTCTACGCTCCTCTATACTCTATGCTCCTCTATACTCTACACTCTACCGTCCTCTATACTCGACACTCTACATTCCTCTATACTCCTCTATACTCTACTCTCCTGTATACTCTACACTCTACGCTCCTCTATACTCTACGCTCCCCTATACTCAACGCTCCCCTATACTCTACGCTCCCCATATACTCTATGCTCCCCTATACTCCTTTATACTCAACACTCCTCTATACTCTCCTCTATACTCCACACTCTTCTATACTCCACACTCTTCTATACTCCACACTCTACATTCCTCTATACTCTACACTCCTCTATACTCTACACTCCTCTATACTCTATACTCCTCTATACTCTACACTAATCTATACTCTACACTCCTCTATACTATACACTCTACATTCCTCTATACTCTATACTCCTCTATACTCTACTCTCCTGTATACTCTACACTCTACGCTCCTCTATACTCTATGCTCCTCTATACTCTACACTCCTCTATACTCTACGCTCCTCTATACTCTACGCTCTACTCTCCTCTATGCATGGAGTGCAGCCGCTCCATCATCTGTGCTCACCGCTAGAGAATTTCTCCTCGCATTTGGCTTCTTCAAGCCCTGCTCTACACTCTATACTACTCTATACTCTACACTCTACTCTCCTCTATACTCTACGCTCCTCTATACTCTACGCTCCTCTATACTCTACCCTCCTCTATACTCTACATTTCTCTATACTCTACACTCTACGCTCCTCTATACTCTACGCTCCTCTATACTCTACGCTCCCCTATACTCTACGCTCCCCTATACTCCTTTATAATTTACACTCCTCTATACTGCACACTCTTCTATACTCCACACTCTACACTCCTCTATACTATACGCTCTACATTCCTCTATACTCTATACTCCTCTATACTCTACTCTTCTGTATACTCTACACTCTACACTCCTCTATACTCTACTCTCTACTCTCCTCTATACTCTACGCTCCTCTATGCATGGAGTGCAGCCGCTCCATCATCTGTGCTCACCGCTAGAGAATTTCTCCTCACATTTGGCTTCTTCAAGCCCTGCTCTACACTCTATACTCTACACTCTATACTCTACTCTCCTCTATACTCTACACTCTACATTCCTCTATACTCTACTCTCCTGTATACTCTACACTCTACATTCCTCTATACTCTACTCTCCTGTATACTCTACACTCTACGCTCCTCTATACTCTACACTCCCCTATACTCTACGCTCCCCTATACTCCTCTATACTCTCCTCTATACTCCACACTCTTCTATACTCCACACTCTACACTCCTCTATACTCTACACTAATCTATACTCTACACTCCTCTATACTCTACACTCTACATTCCTCTATACTCTACACTCCTCTATACTATACGCTCTACATTCCTCTATACTCTATACTGCTCTATACTCTACTCTCCTGTATACTCTACACTCTACGCTCCTCTATACTTTATGCTCTACTCTCCTCTATACTCTACACTCTACTCTCCTCTATACTCTGCACTCTACGCTCCTCTATGCATGGAGTGCAGCCGCTCCATCATCTGTGCTCACCGCTAGAGAATTTCTCCTCACATTTGGCTTCTTCAAGCCCTGCTCTACACTCTATACTACTCTATACTCTACACTCCTCTATACTCTACGCTCTTCTATACTCTACGCTCTACATTCCTCTATACTCTACACTCTACTCTCCTCTATACTCTACGCTCCTCTATACTCTATGCTCCTCTATACTTTACACTCCTCTATACTCTACACTCCTCTATACTCTACTCTCCTCTATACTCTACACTCTACGCTCCTCTATGCATGGAGTGCAGCCGCTCCATCATCTGTGCTCACCGCTAGAGAATTTCTTCTCACATTTGGCTTCTTCAAGCCCTGCTCTACACTCTATACTCTACGCTCCTCTACACTCTACGCTCCTCTACACTCTACGCTCCTCTACACTCTACGCTCCTCTATACTCTACGCTCCTCTATACTCTACTCTTCATATTATAAGGTCTTGCTGGTAAAAATACTGATTTTATTTCCAATCAGGTTCTTGTGTGAATATATATATATATATATATATATATATATATATATATTGTATAATCATACATACACACACACAGTGAAGGAAATGAGGATCCCCTGCTGATGTTGAATGTTCGCCCACTCACAATGATCGGTCTACAAATTGAATGTTCGGTGTATTGTAACACAGAGACAAAATAGCAACAAAAAATTCAGCAGAAATGCATGTCTAACAAATGATGACTGATCTGCATGTTTATGAGGGAAATAAGGATTTGATCCCCTTCACAAAATGTGAATTAGTACTTGGTGGCAAATCCCTTGTTGGCAATCACAGACGTTTCCTGTAGTTGGCCCCCAGGTTTGCACACATCTCAGGAGGGATTTTGGCCCACTCCTCTTGGCAGATCCTCTCTAAGTCATGTTTGGTGGCTGACGTTTGGCAACTCAAACTTTCAGCTCCCTCCACAGATTTTCAATCAGATTAAGGTCTGGAGACTGGCTAGGCCACTCCAGGACCTTAATGTGCTTCTTCTTGAGCCCCTCCTTTGTTGCCTTAGCCGTGTATTTTGGGTCATTTGTTGCTATTCTGTCTTACAATACACCTACCATTCGATTTTTAGACCGATTATTTCTAAATCTTCGAATAACCAAAAATTTGTCTGAATTTAAATTCAGACTGAAACAAATAGTACAAGTCTAGTTGCAAATCTTCACCAAATCCCCTCTTCTAGCACAAGCACAATTTCCCCCTCTTAAAACCTTCTCCTAGCACAATCCCCTCCCCGCACCCAGACCCTTCAAATTCCGCCCTCCTAGAACAACCCCCTGAATCCCCATTCCACTCCTAGCTCAACCCCCCAAATCCCTTCTTCTAGCACAAATCCCCAAGTCTCCTCCTAGCACAAACCCCTCCTGAACCCAAATCCCCACTCCCTGCACACCCTCCCAAACCCTCTCCCAAACCCCCCAAATCACCCCTACAAACACAACCCCCCCAAATCCCCCCTCCTAGCACAAATTTCCATCTTAATCCCCCCAGATCCCCCCTCCTATTATGCAGCTGTGGCACCCCAGTAGAAAAACATTATTTTACTCTGTTGTTTTTTTATATTCTTTTCTATTCTAGTCTAGTCTACTCTGCTCTATTCCATATTTTACGTATCTTATATAAGATGTTATGTTTTAGTTGTGTTTTTCTACCATTGCCCTCCTTGCTCTCACCCTCTTCCCTTGCCTTCTCCTCTATGCTTGCCCTTCTTTCTGTCTCTCTCTCACTGTTTTCTTTCACCGCCTCTTTCCCTTCCCTCTTTGCTCTCAGCCTCTCTATCCTTATCTTCTCCTCTGCTGTTATCCTTCTTTCTCTCTCCCGGTCTTCTATTGCCTTCTTCTCATCTCTTGCCTCCTTTTCTTTCTCCCGGGCTTCTCTTGTCCTATTTTCTCTCTCCAAGTATCTCTCTCTTGCTTTCCTTTCTCTCTCCAAGTCTCTCTCTCTTGCTTTCTTTTCTTCCTCACTCAGCTCTTCCTCCTCACTCTGGTCTGAAACTTGTGCATCTCTCCATTTGAATTCATGGGTGCAGTGACAAGTGCACTATGGAAAATAAAAGAAAAGTATTTAGTAGACGATCTAACACAGGATTATCACCTTTCAGCTACATCAGAGACAGCCTGTCAGTTTAGGACTTTAATGCCAATTGTTAGAAGGCAGTTTTCTCCACAGAGGAGGTCGGCCTGTTAGGTGTTTGAAGATTTGGTGTACAGTATGGGAACCCTTTCTATATGGTCAGCCAGTGTCATGACTAGTACTTTTAGGGACAATACTGGGGACCCTGAATGAAGTTGGAGGGGCCCTTAATGGGACGACCTTACCAGGCTGAATGACCACCATTGAGAAAGCTAGAAAACATTCCAAATCACTATTCATCCCCCTGTAATAAGTGATAGTAGCAGATTCTGCCATCTCCAATGACCTTCCCCCACCAATTCACTAAGAAAGGAACATTCTGTAAAGCTATAATTTATCATTGGACAATTTTTTGTTTATTGAAATGGTCCCCCTCATGAGGAAGAATGGTCTCCAGCTACCCAGAGGGCTTCATTCTTCCTTCCTCTAGTCCTAAACTGCTTGTTTGTGAGAGGCTGCTAGTTATTTATGGAACTACCTAAGAAGTAGAATTTTATATGATACTTACCCTTTTTATCACCCTCCACACAGGTTCTACGAGGAGACACACAATTCGAAGTGGGCTTAAATATTCAAAACTAAAGTTCTGCCAACATCCGCCTGCTGTCTCTTTGCCATCGTCTTTCTCTTCTTCTGTCTTCTCAGTCTCTTTCCTCTTGTTTTTCTTTGATTTGGCAGGAGTCCAGAAGAAGTGGACTTTCAACTTATTCCAATTATATCCCTGTTCTCCATTTTCTTCACATTTTTCTTCCTCTGTCCATGTTTCTTTCACACGCGGCTGTTCTTTCATCTCACTCTGGTCTGAATCTTCTTCTACATCTCTCCATCTGCATTGTCGGAAGCATTGGCAGGCGTACTGTGGAAAATAAAAAAAAAAAAAGAATTTAGTAGACGGTCTAACACAGGAGTATCACCTTTCAGCTACATCAGAGACAGCCGGTCACTTCTGCAATATTTATCAGTTTAGGACTTTATGTCATTTTATGTTAAATGTGTTTCCCCAAAAATGCCAATTATTAGAAGGCACAGAGGAGGTCGGCCTGATACGTGGCTGAAGGATTCAGTGTACAGTATAGGAACCCTTTCTATATGGTCAGTCAGTGCCAGGACTTTACTACTTTTAGGAGTATAAATACCAAAGGGGAGGACATTACTAGGAGCTCTGAGGTAAGTTGGAGGGGCCCTTAATGGGACTATCTGGCCAGGCTGAATGACCACTATTGAGAAGGCTAGAAAACATTTCCTATTCACTATTCATCCCCCTGGAATAAGTGATAGTAGCAGATTCTGCCATTTCCAATCACCCCTTCCCCCCCAACAAATCACTAGAAAAGCAACATTCATTAAATCTCTAATTCAATATTGGACAACTTATTATTAACTGTAATTGGTCGTCCCCCCCCCCCCCCCCATGAGGAAGAATGGTCTCCAGCTACCCAGAGGGTTTCATTCTTCCCCTAGTCCTAAACTGCTTGTTTGTGAGAGACTGCTAGTTCTCTATGGGACTAAGCAGTAGAATTGTATATGATACTTACCCTTTGTATCAGCTTCCACAGAGGTCCTGTGAGGCAATCAAAGAGACCAACCGCAGTTTCAGTTGGGTTCCAATAATTCCAACATCGACAGCAACCACGGCAGCAATCACAGCAGTGACAGCACCGGCAGCAACCGTCTTCTTTCTCCTCATCACTGTCTGCCGATGAGGCTGGACTCCAATAGACCCTCATTCCCATGTTATTCCAGTTCTTTCCCTGGTCACCATTCTCTTCTTCAGCTTTTTCTTCTTTTTTGCTGTTTCCTTCCTCTTCATGTGTCTCTTTTACTTCATCACTTGGCCATTCTTCGTCCTCACTGTGGACTTCATGGTCTCTGCATGTACACTCATAGGTGTATTGGCAGGCGCACTGTGGAAAAGAAAAAAAAAAGTATTTAGTATACAATCTAACAATCTAACATATCACCTTTCAGCTACATCAGAGACAGCCGGTCACTTCTGCAATATTTATCAGTTTAGGACGTTATGTCATTTATGATATATATGTGTTTCCCTAAAAATGCCAATTATTAGAAGGTAGTTTTCTCCACAGAGGAGGTCGGCCTGATAGGTGGCTGGTAATTCAGTGTACAGTATAGGAACTCTTTCTATATGGTCAGCCAGAGTCAGGAGATTACTACTTTTAGGAGTATAAATACTAAAGGGGAGGACATTGCTAGGAGCCCTGAGGGAAGCTGGAGGGGCCCTTAATGGGACGATCTGGCCAGGCTGAATGACCACTATTGAGAAAGCTAAAAAACATTTCCTAATCACCCTTCATCCCCCTGGAACAAGTGATAGTAGCAGATTCTGCCATTGCCAATCACCCCTCCCCCCACCACATCACTAGGAAAGGAACATTCATTCAAGCTCTATAACTAATATTGGACAATTTCTTAATTAACCCCCCATGAGGAAGAATGGCCTCCAGCTACCCAGAGGGCTTTGTTCTTCCTCTAGTCCTAAACTGCTTGTTTGTGAGAGACTTCTAGTTATTTATGTATCTACCTAAGCGGTATAATTTTATATGATACTTACTCTTTGCACCATATTCCACACAGGAGCTATGAGGCAATCGAAGAGACCAACCGCACCTTCAGTTGGGTTGCAAAAATTCCAACACCGACAGCACCATTCGCAACAATCACAGCATTGACAACACCGGCAGCCGCCAGGTTCGAGCACTTCATCATTGTCTAACTGTTGGGCTGGACTCCAGGAGAAGTGGAATCCTAGTTTATTTGAATGCTTTTTCTGCCGTTTTCCTTTTTTATTGTTTTTTTCTCCTCTACTCGCTTTCTTGCCTTCCGTTGCTTCCTTCTTATCCTCACTTGGTGATGCTTCCTCTATCTTCTCTGGTGCACTTGGCTGGGAGGTTTCCTCTTCCATTTCCTCATTTTCTGCCTCTCTTTTCACGTCCCCACGGGACCATTTTACGTTGAGCTTCCCTCGCTTAGGCACCATGATCTCCACCTCTCCTTTTCCGTCTTTGGTGGCCTATAAAAAAAAAAAACAAACATTAGATATAAGGACAGATTGTAAAGTGGAACTCTACTCTTTCTTTTAGATTTGGATGGAGTAGGGGAAGGGTTCACACTTTTCTGAGGTTTTTATTGTTTTCGATGTCCTGACTGGGAAGTTTCCCTTTACTTCATATCATCTCAGGAGAAGTAAGCGGAATCCTCCCATCAGGATTGCAGGCAGCAATAAAAATCCAACTGAGGTTCTAACCCTTCCCCCATTCCATCTGAAATCCATGAATTGCCTTGCTTGATGTTGTGCTTTAAAAATTATTAGATTTTTTAAGGCATGTTTACAAAGAGTTACTAATCATAAATTATTTCAAGAAGTAAAGATGTAAAAGTCTCAAATACAGCAGGGGGAGAAATTCAGGGGCAGGCCTACTATTTGTGCCAACTCTGCAGCTGCACAAGAGCCCCCTGGGACTTGGGGGCTCATCTATACTATCTATACATAGTACATTAAAAATTGTGCTTGGGAAGCAGCTAAATGGGGTGCAGAGAGCCCACGTCCTGATCACTATTCATCCCCCTGGAATAAGTCCCAGCACCAGATTCTGCCATCACTGCTACGGTTTCCACCTCATCCCTTTACCCGTGTAATTAATATGTGTTCGGGTTTAAAGGGGTGAGGTGGCAACCTTACTGACCGCTCATCCCCAATTCTCCAGGAACATAACATTTATTAAAGATCTGTAGGTTAACAATGGACAATTATAATTTTGCTTCCCCTTCCCCCCCCAATGAAAAAACATGGCTTCTATTCACAGGGTTTTGCTCTCCCTTCCTCTGCTGCAATTAGTGAAAGCCTGAACCCTATAGACATGGGATTTACTTCAACCTAGATAACTACAACTATATAATATTACAGGATACTTACCAAGAGGATTTTTAGGGTGATCTCATTGATTATAGCTGCCAATTCCTGTGGGGTATATGGAGAAGATTCAGCCATCGCTTGACCATTCTCTTCTCCCCCCATAGGCTCTCTTGCCCTCTCGTCTGCTCTCGCCTGCTCTTCTCTTCCTCTTTCTTCTTCTCTCACGCTCTGCTCCTCCTCTCTTTCTGTCTCTGCTTTTAACTCTCTGTACATGTTCCTGGCACTTTCTATTTCTTCAAATGCCGTGATAGACTCTCTTCCCTTGTCCATCTCTCTGATCTCTTCTCTCTCCTTTCTCTGTTCCATTTTTCTTTCCTCGTCTCTCTCTGTAAATGTTCTCTGTACCTCTTCTTCTTTCTTCCTGTACATCTCTGCCTCTCTCTCCTCTCTCTGTCTTAGTGTCTCTCTATCTCTCGCCTGTCTCTTTACTATCTCCTCTCTCTTTCTGTCGTAGCTCATTCTCCTCTCTCTCTCTTCTTTTTCCAATAGTTTTCCTCTCAGATATTTATTGTGATCTATAAAGAAAAAAAAATGGTAAGTTTTTAAGTACAAATTTCAAAGTGGGACACCGCTCAAAATGTCTCCATTTATATTTGGATGGATTGGGTAAAGGGTTCAAATGCTTCAAAGGTTTCATTATCTTCTACATCTTGACTGGGAAAGTTTCTCCTCACTTCCTGTCATCTTAGCAAGAGAGGAAGTGAGCAGAATCCTCCCAGTGGAGTCGCTGACATCAGTAGCCCAACTGAGGTGCTAACCCTTCCCCATTCCATCTCAAAGAGTCTTACTCAGAGTTCCACTTTAATATTACATTGTTAAACTTTTTGAAAGCATTTTCTCCTGAACCCTGTTTTCTGTAAATAACGCACTCCAGGAACCCTGCACTCTGTGTGTAACGCATTCCAGGGACCCTGCATGTAATGCACTCCAGGAACCCTGCATGTAATGCACTCCAGGAATCTTGCATGTAACACACTCCAGGAACCCTGCATGTAACACACTCTAGGAACCCTGCATGTAACACACTCCAGGAACCCTGCATGTAACGCACTCCAGGAACCCTGCATGTAACGCACTCCAGGAACCCTGCATGTAACACACTCCAGGAACCCTGCATGTAACACACTCCAGGAACCCTGCATGTAACCCACTCTAGGAACCCTGCATGTAACGCACTCTAGGAACCCTGCATGTAACGCACTCCAGGAACCCTGCATGTAACGCACTCTAGGAACCCTGCATGTAACGCACTCCAGGAACCCTGCATGTAACGCACTCCAGGAACCCTGCATGTAACGCACTCCAGGAACCCTGCATGTAACGCACTCCAGGAACCCTGCATGTAACGCACTCCAGGAACCCTGCATGTAACGCACTCCAGGAACCCTGCATGTAACGCACTCCAGGAACCGTGCATGTAACGCACTCCAGGAACCCTGCATGTAACGCACTTCAGGAACCCTGCATTGCAAAACTGACAGTTACAAGCATGACTCCCAAAGGCAGAGGCATGATGGGACTTGTAGTTCACCAACAGCTGGAGGGCCACAGTTGCCCACCCCTGAACTAGGGGATAGTCTGTCCTGATGTATGAGGAAATCACAACCTCTCCGCATACATTTTAGGCCTCACAGACAGTTTTGGCGCAGCTCTTACGGGCTTCTGGCATTTTTTTTCTCTCGCTAAATGCCCCTCTATGTTAGCTTATGGGGGAGATTTACTAAAACTAGAGCACTCAGAATCTGGCTCGGTGGTGCATGGTAGCCAATCAGCTTCCAACTTCAGCTTTTTCAATCAAGCTTTGACAATAAAACTTGAAAGCTGATTGGTGTCTATGCAGAGCTGCACCAGATTTTGCACTCTCCAGTTGTAGTAGATCTTCCCCTATGTGTCCATACACACACATTGGTGTTTACAGGAGTTTACAGGCAGAAAAAAAACACTTCCAGCGTGTCCAGGCGCAGCGACATTTTGCAAAAAAAAAAGAAAAAAAATTCAAAAACCGCTTGATGTGTGTAAAACGCGTCTAAATACACATTAATGCTAGGTACGTTTAGTGCTTGAGCATTAATGCTTGTCAATGGCCGGAATACATTATTATTGTGGCTAATGAAATGAATTAATGCCCGGTCTTCAGGAGGTTGCAGCTGCTGCCATCATCCCGGTACCATTATTTACAGCAGGCGGTCGGCTTTGTTGTAATAGCAATCAAAACGGCTAACTAGCTGCTCGATTGCTATTACAAGCAGCAGGAGGGGACGCCCCCCCCGGAGATGCCTCCCCCTCCCCTTCCGCCGCTTTCACAGGATCTCCAGTCCCAAAGGAAGTCACAATTGACCAGCCGGTGCTGCTCTGGCTAGTCATGGAGGTGAACATAGACCGGATCGGCTTTACTTGGCTTCATTACATAGTAAAGCGGAAGCGATGACCTGACACCACTTCTGGTTTCCTCCGGATGTTAACAGCGTCATTTAAAAAAAAAAAAAAAAACATTCAGCCACAGCGGTCTTGGTGGGATTGAATGCTTTAAAGGGCAGAGGGGGGATTCGGGGTCCTATAGACCGCAGATCCCTCCATAAAGAGGACCTGTCACTGGCCTATTGCTGTCACAAGGGATGTTTACATTTCTTCTGACAGCAATAAAAGTGATCATTTTTTTTTTTTTGTGTTTGAGAAAATGACAGTGTAAAAAAAAAAAAATAATAATAATGCCCCCCCCCATATTTACACGCAAAGGCAAATGCACGCATGCAAACAGCGACTGTCCCAGACATGTATCAGAGCGATCGTCAGATCATGGGCAGTAATTTCATCCCCAAACCTCCTCTGGAAATCTAAAGCGGTCACCTGTAAAGGCTTTTAAAGCGTTGCCTATGGATGGTAAAATGTACGCCGTTTGTCGCGGTTCCACGGACGGGCGCAATTTTAAAGCGTCACGCGGTTTGTTTCTATTTCTTCAGCATAATGTCTTTTCTATTCTACCCCCCAAAAAATGTTGGATTGCGTGTTGTGTTTTTGTGCATTAAAAGGGTATTTTCTTGTTTCCCCTAAAAATTGCGTTTAAAAAACCGCTGCACAAATCCGGTGCAAACCGCTGCACAAATCCGGTGTAAACCGCTGCAGAAATCCCTAAAAATTGTGTTTAAAAAAACGCTGCACAAATCCGGTGCAAACTGCTGCACAAATCCGGTGTAAACCGCTGCACAAATCCGGTGTAAACCGCTGAACAAATCCGGTGTAAACCGCTGCACAAATCCGGTTCAAACCGCTGCACAAATCCGGTTCAAACCGCTGCACAAATCCGGTTCAAACCGCTGCACAAATACGGTGCAAACCGCTGCACAAATACGGTGCAAACCGCTGCACAAATACGGTGCAAACCGCTGCACAAATACGGTGCAAACCGCTGCACAAATACGGTGCAAACCGCTGCACAAATACGATGCAAACCGCTGCACAAATCCGGTGTGAGCTCACGGTGATTGTAGCTGTATTAGTACATTTGTGACAGGAACAATTGAGTCCTGTCCGGGATACTTTTTTTATTTGCACTAACATACAATTTTGAGGACAAGCTTTCGGGGAGTGTCCCCTTCTTCAAGGTCCGAGCAGACTGTTTAGACCTGAAGAATGGGAAAATTCCCCGAAAGCTTGTCCTCAAAATTGTATGTTAGTGCAAATAAAAAAAGTATCCCGGACAGGACTCAATTGTTCCTGGTGTGAGCTAAAAAATGGGAAAACAAATCCCCAGTTTATTCTCTATGGTCTCTGCTTTACAAATCTATCCTGTCTGGGGGGTTCTAAGACATTTTGTAGCAAATTAAAAAAAAAAAAAAAATTGTGAAGAAAAAAAAAAAGTCAGAAAATGTGTGTATGTGTGTGTACATGATGGGGGTGTAAGGATCATGGTCTCCTATCACATGAATGCCAAAATAGGAGATGTGTGAGGAGAGCTAAAAAATATTTTACCTTGTCACTCAGAAATCTTCTTGGAATGACGGACTGGGCAGACACACTGTGATGTCACAGCCTTGGCTCCGCCCACTCCCACTGTGTACTAACAAAAGGAGGCTCCGCCCACTCCCACTGTTAACCAATAGGAGGCTGCGCAAACTCCTACTGTCAACCAATACAAGGAGGCCCCGCCCACTCCTGTCTACCAATAGGAGGCTTCGCCTACTCCCGTCTACCAATAGGAGGCTCCGCCTTCTCCTACTGTGAAACAATTAAAGGAGGCTCCGCCCACTCCTACCATGAACCTCAGGGGTTCTCAAATTATGGCTGGCGGTCCGGATATGGCCTGATAAAGTTATTTCAAAACCCGCCGGGCCAGCCGGAAATGTACATTAAAAAAAAAAAATTGTGAAGAAAAAAAAAAAAAGTCAGAAAATGTGTGTATGTGTGTGTACATGATGGGGGTGTAAGGGTCATGGTCTCCTATCACATGAATGCAGGAATAGGAGATGTGTGAGGAGAGCTAAAAAACATCTTACCTTGTCACTCGGAAATCTTCTTGGAATGATCGACTGGGCAGACACACTGTGACATCACAGCCTTGGCTCCGCCCACTCCCACTGTGTACTAACAAAAGGAGGCTCCGCCCACTCCCACTGTGTACTAACAAAAGGAGGCTCCGCCCACTCCCACTGTTAACCAATAGGAGGCTCTGCAAACTCCTACTGTCAACCAACAAAAGGAGGCCCCGCCCACTCCCGTCTACCAATAGGAGGCTCCGCTTACTCCCATCTACCAATAGGAGGCTCCACACACTCCTACTGTGAGACTTAAAGGAGGCTCCGCCCACTCCTACCATGGACCTCAGGGGTTCTCAAGCTACGGCCGGCGGTCCGGATATGGCCTGATAAACTTATTTCAAAACCCGCCGGGCCAGCCGGAAATGTACTTTAAAAAAAAAAAAAAAATGTGAAGAAAGAAAACCGGGAAAACAAAATTGGACCGGCAAATAGCTAGGCTGCTCACAGGGTCCTCGGTCGCTAGGAGACAGCGAGAGGCAGCCTGGAAGTTCCTGATATCACCTCCTGCAGCCAGAGGAGGAACAGGAGAGCGTACCAGGTACAGTGCATGTGGCGTCCGGCGTCCTGTGCATGTGGCGTTTCGATTTATGAGGCGTCCGGCGTGTTGGTGTACAGTGTATGAGGCGTCCGGCGTATGCTGCATGCGGCGTCCGGGGGCCTGTGCATGTGGTGTCCGGCGTGTCGGTGTACGGTACATGTGGTGTCCGGCGTGTCGGTGTACGGTACATGTGGTGTCCGGCGTGTCGGTGTACGGTACATGTGGTGTCCGGCGCGTCGCTGCGCGTTGCATGTGGCGTCAGGCGTGTCGGTGCACGCGGCGTCCGGGCGTGTCGGTGCACGCTGCATGTGGCGTCCGGCGCGTTGGTGCATGTGGCATCCGGGGGCCTGTGCATGTGGTGTCCTGTGCATTTGGTGTGCGGCGCGTCGGTGTACGCTGCACGAGGTGTGCGGTGTGGCGATGTAAAGTGCATTTTAACCGCTTCCCTGTCTCCCTGTAGCAGATTTACTGCTACAGGGTGGCAGAGGTGCGCATCACGTGTATATATTTTGCATTTCTGGCCCCTAGTAAATCACTCCCAGCACACAGTTAACCCTTTGATTGCCCCTCATGTTACCCCCTTCCTGCCCAGTGCCATTAGTACAGTGTCAGTTCTTTTCTATTAGCACTGATCACTGTATTGGTGTCACTGAGGATGTCAGTCCCTCTATAAGTCGCTGTCGCCGCCATTACTAGTAGAAAAAAAAAAAAACCTCTTATACCGCCATTTGTAGACGCTATAACTTTCATGTAAACCAATGAATTTACTCGTATTGAGATTTTTTTTTTTTTTTTTAGCGAAGACATGGAGCAGAATACATTTTGGCTGAAATTTGATTTTTAAGAACGATGTCCCCAGAATTATTGCTCTCTCTCTGACATTCGCAGCAATACCTCACATGTGTGGCACAGTCTGTAGTTACATACACACGCTTGCACTGCGCTAGTTTTTATGTGGGGTGTGTACAGGGGTGGCAGGAGTGTTTTTTTTTTTTTTTTTTTTTATATATATATATAAACCTTTTTAAAATCATTTTTATTAATTTGATTTTTTTTGCACTTCTTTTTTTTTATTTTTTTTGTTTAACTTTATTGCCATCACAATGGGGCTAACAAGTCCCCTGTGTGATTGCATTGGATGGTGACAGGTCCTCTTTATGGAGACATTGGATGTATTAGACCCTCAATGTCTATCATGCCCTCCAATGCAGCTAATCAAACACATATCGTGCTCAAATAGCTGCATCCTCGGCTAAACTGCCTGAGAAATGAAAGCTGTGACCCCAGAAATGACAGAATACATTTCTCTTCTCAGGTTGGTTGCAGGAGGAATCAGTGAACAAATGTTACCTGGGCTCCTCCTGCTTTCGCTGGGCAAGTTGCAAGAACCACCGCAGTTGCTGCCAGTAAGGTACGCAGGCGCTGACATGGACACCACAAGAAGGACCCAAAACCAGGAAGTAAACAAAAGAGGTGGCTTGGGGCCTGGATTACTAAGTAACCATGGAAACCAGTAAGTGAAAGGCTCTCCCCCTTTGGTGGTGCACATGTGTGTTACGTGGGCAGCGAGAGGTATAACTAATGGCAAAATTATTTTATTTTTTAGGTTTGGGTGGAGTGGAGAGGGAATAGAACCCGTCAGGTTTCTGTTGCTGTCTGTGTCCCCATTAGGGAGATTCACCCTCTCTGGTTGTCCTGGTGACTGTTATCACCAAGAGTAAAAATAAAAAAAAAAAGAGGGAAAGAAAATCCCAAATTTTGGGTTGTCACCAGAACAGGGATAAAAGGGACATCTTCCAATGGGGACACTAGTTCTGGTGACAAGGGCTTTGCTCACACTTCCTTTTTTGGCTATGGGACAGGAAGTGAAGGGGAATCTCCCCAATGGGACACAGATAAGAAAAACAAAACCTGACAGGGGTTATAACCCTCCCTTGCTCCATCCAAAATAGAAGAAAAAATGTTTTGCCTTTACTCCTATTTTTAGTATGTATTTTCATTATAGTCAGGTTCAGGGATGGGGGGGATGGGGGGGGGGGGGCTTTGGGACTTTTACTGACATGACCACTAATGCAGGAAGGGGGGGGGGGGTTACACAGTTAGACTGGCTGAAAAAAGACAAGTCCATCTAGTTAAAAAAAAAAAAAATTGTAATCCTACACCCACAGTTGATCCAGAGGAAGCCAAAAAACCCAGCAAAGCACAATCCAAATTGCTCCTGCAGGGGAAAAAATTCCTTCCTGATCCCCTGAGAGGCAATCGGATATTCCCTGGATCAACTTTCCCTATAAATGTTATATCCAGTTATATTCTGTGTATCCAAGAAAGAATCCAGTACTTTCCTACAGCAATCCACTGAGCTGCCACAACCAACTCTTGAGGGAGTCTATTCCACATTCTCACAGCTCTTACTGTGAAGAAACCTTTTCGTGTTTGGAGAATAAATTTCTTTTCCTCTATACATGGAGATCATATTCCCCCTTATGTATTATACATGGAGATCATATCCCCCCTTATGTATTATACATGGAGATCATATCCCCCCTTATGTATTATACATGGAGATCATATCTCCCCTTATGTGTTATACATGGAGATCATATCCCCCCTTATGTATTATACATGGAGATCATATCTCCCCTTATGTATTATACATGGAGATCATATCCCCCCTTATGTATTATACATGGAGATCATATCCCCCCTTATGTATTATACATGGTGATCATATCCCCCTTATGTATTATACATGGAGATCATATCCCCCCTTACGTATTATACATGGAGATCATATCCCCCCTTATGTATTATACATGGAGATCATATCCCCCCCTTATGTATTATACATGGAGATCATATCTCCCCTTATGTGTTATACATGGAGATCATATCCCCCCTTATGTATTATACATGGAGATCATACCCCCCTTATGTATTATACATGGAGATCATATCCCCCCCTTATGTATTATACATGGAGATCATATCTCCCCTTATGTGTTATACATGGAGATCATATCCCCCCTTATGTATTATACATGGTGATCATATCCCCCTTATGTATTATACATGGAGATCATATCCCCCTTACGTATTATACATGGAGATCATATCCCCCCTTATGTATTATACATGGAGATCATATCCCCCCTTATGTATTATACATGGAGATCATATCCCCCCTTATGTATTATACATGGAGATCATATCCCCCTTATGTATTATACATGGAGATCATATCCCCCCTTATGTATTATACATGGTGATCATATCCCCCTTATGTATTATACATGGAGATCATATCCCCCCTTACGTATTATACATGGAGATCATATCCCCCCTTATGTATTATACATGGAGATCATATCCCCCCCTTATGTATTATACATGGAGATCATATTCCCCCTTATGTATTATACATGGAGATCATATCCCCCCTTATGTATTATACATGGAGATCATATCCCCCCTTATGTATTATACATGGAGATCATATCTCCCCTTATGTGTTATACATGGAGATCATATCCCCCCTTATGTATTATACATGGAGATCATATCTCCCCTTATGTGTTATACATGGAGATCATATCCCCCTTATGTATTATACATGGAGATCATATCCCCCCTTATGTATTATACATGGAGATCATATCCCCCTTATGTATTATACATGGAGATCATATCCCCCCTTATGTATTATACATGGTGATCATATCCCCCTTATGTATTATACATGGAGATCATATCCCCCCTTACGTATTATACATGGAGATCATATCCCCCCTTATGTATTATACATGGAGATCATATCCCCCCCTTATGTATTATACATGGAGATCATATCTCCCCTTATGTGTTATACATGGAGATCATATCCCCCCTTATGTATTATACATGGAGATCATACCCCCCTTATGTATTATACATGGAGATCATATCCCCCCCTTATGTATTATACATGGAGATCATATCTCCCCTTATGTGTTATACATGGAGATCATATCCCCCCTTATGTATTATACATGGTGATCATATCCCCCTTATGTATTATACATGGAGATCATATCCCCCTTACGTATTATACATGGAGATCATATCCCCCCTTATGTATTATACATGGAGATCATATCCCCCCCTTATGTATTATACATGGAGATCATATCTCCCCTTATGTGTTATACATGGAGATCATATCCCCCCTTATGTATTATACATGGTGATCATACCCCCCTTATGTATTATACATGGAGATCATATCCCCCTTATGTATTATACATGGTGATCATATCCCCCTTATGTATTATACATGGAGATCATATCCCCCCTTATGTATTATACATGGAGATCATATCCCCCCTTATGTATTATACATGGAGATCATATCCCCCCTTATGTATTATACATGGAGATCATATCCCCCCCTTATGTATTGTACATGGTGATCATATCCCCCCTTATGTATTGTACATGGTGATCATATCCCCCCTTATGTATTATACATGGAGATCATATCCCCCCTTATGTATTATACATGGAGATCATATCCCCCTTATGTATTATACATGGAGATCATATCCCCCCTTAATCTCCTTTTCTCAAGAGAGAATAAATTCAGTTCCTCTAATCTTTCCTCATAGTTGATCTCCTCCATGCCTCTTATCAGTTTGTTTGCCCTTCTCTGCTCTTTCTCCGGTTCCCCAATGTTCTTTTTGGATGGAGGGTCAATTTATTAATTTGCCCTCTGACACCAATGCTGGGGAATATTGCTGCATGCCCTGACACCAATGCAAGAGTCTATTATTGCATCTACTGACACCAGTGCTGGTGGTTATTCTTGTTTTCAAATTGCATTGGTGTCAGTGGACACAATAATAACCCTCAGCACTAGAATCAGTGGGTGCAGTAATAACCCCCTGCATTGGTGTCAGTGGACATAGTAATAACCCCCTGCATTGGTGTCAGTGGACATAGTAATATCCCCCGGCATTGGTGTCAGTGGACATAGTAATAACCCCTCATTGGTGTCAGTGGACATAGTAATAACCCTCAGCATTGGTGTCAGTGGACATAGTAATAACCCCCTGCATTGGTGTCAGTGGACATAGTAATAACCCCCTGCATTGGTGTCAGTGGACATAGTAATAACCCCCTGCATTGGTGTCAGTGGACATAGTAATAACCCTCAGCATTGGTGTCAGTGGACATAGTAATAACCCCCTGCATTGGTGTCAGTGGACATAGTATGTAATATGTATTTTTTTTATTGTAGGCTTGTAATTCTTAGGAATAACTCACTGAAATCTGTCAGAACAAGAGTCTAGTAAACACCCCGGGTATGATAAAATTTGAACCACAAATTTAATAAATAATCATAAAAATAATAATATAATAAATTTAATTCAATAATATAATCAAACCAAAAACACTGAAATGTGAAATATAGCGCCAAGTTCGCACATCACTGAGCAAAGTCACAAAATCGTTTTCAGTGTCTGATGATGAATTTCCCCACAAATCATTATCACTCAATTCTGCAAGTGGTTCTGATTTACTATCGCTGTTCTCTAGCCGCTCTAAAACTGATTTTGACCTAAAGGGACGCTTTTTGAACGCCATGGACGTTTCTCAGTTTCCAGGCAGAAAGAACAGTAAAAATGCAGGCAGGGCGCCGGACAAAGCACTCGGGACAAAATGTATGTGAAATGGTTTGATACAGGAATGTTATTCTATGATTTTAGTGAATGTCACTTTTCCAATTTTCAAATTTCCTGCCAGTTCCGTCCCCCGTACGTCCCGACGTCGCAGGGAACAGAACCCGGAAGACAGATGCCGGCATCGGCCGGAGGACATTGCTGGGGACACTGCAGGGGGGACATTGCGGGAGCGCAGGACAAGGTAGGTGAAGGGATCCTGGAGCAACGCTGTAGGGTATTCCCGAGTGTAGCTCGGGGTTACCGCTTGTGATGCTGAAACTTTACCCCGAGCTACACTCAGGAATACCGCCAGGG
This sequence comes from Staurois parvus, assembly GCF_062004578.1. Classification (NCBI taxonomy): domain Eukaryota; kingdom Metazoa; phylum Chordata; class Amphibia; order Anura; family Ranidae; genus Staurois; species Staurois parvus. Next base: position 1,407,455 of record NW_028318693.1, read on the forward strand.
GGGTTAATATCTGTGAGCATAGAGTCATTAAGGCGCCAGGAATAGGTGCAAGACCTATGAAAGTGATAGACAATGCCATTATATTATGATCCGACCTGGGACTTAAGTGAATACATGTCTTCCTAGAGTTGGCTAGCAGAATAGGGGAGCCATAGATATCATCTAATCTAGCATAAGAGTCATGTGGGTGGGAGTAAAATGGGTCATCTCTGGCTCCTACATTGTGTGCCCTCCAGGAGTCTACCAGTTGAAGTGTTTCTAGTTTTTTGGGAAGGCCTGGGAAGATGGTGAAGACGAACTTCTGTTCAAAATGGGGTTAGCTAAGAGATTAAAATCCCCTCCCACCAGTAAATGAGGGGATAAAAACCTATCAAGAACTGTGAAGAAGTGAGAAAAGATGGAAGCTTGCACCAAATTTGGTGCATAAACATTTGTGATTGTGAGTTCACGACTGAAAGTGTGCCTTTACCTACTAGCCTACAGGGCACTTCTACCCCCTTCCTGCCCAGGCCAATTTCCAGCTTTCAGCACTGTCACACTTTGAATGACAATTGCTCGGTCATGCAACACTGTACCCATATGAAATTTTCATAATTTTTTTGTGACAGAGCTTTCTTTTGGTGGTATTTAATCACCTCTGGATTTTTTCTTAAACCAAAAACCACTGAAAATTTTGAAAAAAAAAACATTTTTTTTCTTAGTTTTTGTTATAAAATTTTGTAAATAAGTGATTTTTCTCCTTCACTGATGTGCGCTAATGAGGCTGCAGTGATGGGCACTGATAGGAGGCACTGATAGGTTGCACTGATGGGCATTGACAGGCATCACTGATGGGCACTGAAAGGCAGCACTCATATGGCACTGTTGGGTGACACTGTTGGGTGGCACTGTTGGCACTGTTGGGTGGCACTGTTGGCACTGATGGGTGGCACTGTTGGCACTGATGGGTGGCACTGATGGGTGGCATAGTTTGCACTGATGGGTGGCACTGATGGGTGACACTGAAAGGCAGCTCAGATGGACACTGATATGTGGCATTGATGGGCACTGATGGGCACTGGCAGGTGGCATGAATGAGCACTGACAGCTGGCACTGATGGACACTGACAGGTGGCACTGCTGGGGCTACACAAATCATCAGGGCACACTGATCATCGGTGCTCTGATGATCAGTGTAGATGTCCCCTCTGGGGAGTGCTGATTACCGGCTCTCCTCTCCTCTCGAGCTTCCAGCGTGACAGCTCGTGAGAAGAGAAATGCCGATAACTGGCATTTCCCTGTTTACATGTGATCAGCTGTGATTGAACACAGCTGATCACATGACCAAGCCAACATCTTCGGCTCTTTCCGTGGATCGGTGATCCGCTGTGTCCGAGGGGCACAGCGCACCACTGATCACCGCGCTGAAAATGGGAGGACGTCATATGACGTCCTCCCAGAACGAGAGAACCGCCTTTCGCCCATCATTGTACTATATGGCGGGCGGGAGGTGGTTAATAATGATAAATCTGCTCTCAGGATCACGATGGACATGTTGAATATTGAAGGGGAATGAGTTATGCAAAAGAATGGCCATGCCTCTGCTTTTAGTAGAGTGTAAGCTGCAAAACCCCTGTCTGTAAGATCTATGAAAATACTTTGGGTGTTTAGCGACTGCAAAATGAGTTTCCTGTAATAGAATCATTTTTGCCCCTAGGCGTTTCTACTGGTGGAAGGCCGTTGTACGCTTATTTGGAGAGTTGAAACCCTGGACATTGTGTGAGATGCAATGGATAACCATGGTTAAAAAATAGTGTCAGTCAACATTATTGTACCCAGCTGAAAAGTATCAACAATAGCTTGTCTAGTTAGTGGAACATCTGGAAACACATCATAGAAGGTGAAATCTGGCAATCTCATTGTATGGAGTGTCCAAGTCCCAATATGGCTTCCGGGACGTCCACAAATTTGTGTATGAGTAACATCATGTACCAAAATTGTCAAAAAAATAAAAACATAAAGCAATAGAATTGGGGCCTTAAGAGCCCCTACAACTAAAGAAATCACAATAAACCGTGGATCAGGTAGGCTAGCTGCCTTCCCTGAAAAGACAGAAAAACTCATCATCAAAGGGCTAAACAGGCCCAAACTCCGCCACCTTAAAAAAACACGGGATCACGTGTCGAAGAGTCCTATGAGCATACGGGCAGCAAAGTGAGGGTCTGAAGACCCATGCTGGGGTTTTGCACTTCCAAGTAGCTAAAGAATAGATCAAAAGTAATAGATATATGAACATGTAACATTTTGCAGCATCCTACAAAAGGCCATCAGAACAGTGTATAATATGCAAATGAGCAAAGTCTTTTCATCCCGGTTCTTGTCTGACTCTCCTCCTATCCCTTCGTGAAGATGAAGTATGCCAAATGGGAGATACTTGAGGGGTGGAAGGTGGACGGTGAGGTGATGGAGCGTCCGCCAGGCCCAATTTGGACAGGATTTCTCAGCCTTTGGGAAGGAATGTGGCTATGTATGTGCTCCCATTATGTGGAACTATCAGCTTAAAGGGAAAGCCCCATTTGTAGCGGATACGAGCTGAGAAAAGGGCAGTTGTGATTTCCTTCATTTTTCTGCGTTTCTCCAACGTAGCCGGAGAAACATCCGGAAATATTTGCAAAACTGAACATTCAAAGGTGATCGTTGGGGTATTGCGAGCAGCTCTGAGTATGTCTTCTTTGGTTAGGAAATCCTTCATACACAGAACAATGTTCCTAGGCGGTTTATCATTAGGAGGTTTTGGAGGCAGGGCTCTATGGATGTGGTCACAAGCAAAGGACCTAGGGTCGTGGTCCGGAAGGAGAGACTTGAATAGCTTGGTTATGGCTTGTGAAAGGTCAGTCAGACTCTGGGACTCCCCGAACTCGCAAAATATTCCTGTGATTGTCAAGATCCTCAACCTGTGCCTCCAATTGTGTAAAGGCCGTTTGTAATTAATTGTGATCTCTGGAAAGCTCGCCATAAGCTAGGCTGAGCTCATCATGTTTGGTTTCTAAACGGTCAGTTCTAGAGAGCAACGCGGCTATTTCCTGAGAGAGAACATTTGTGCTCTTGTGGAGTTCTGATTGGAATTTGGCGGCCAGCTTGGTGTACATAGTTTCCAAGCAAAATTCCAAGTCCCCCTTTGTAAGTTGCTGTGCATATTCCCTGTCCTGAGCTAATGGATGAGCTGCGGTATCCTGCGTGGGAGCGGATGGAGATGCTTGTTCTGTATTATCTTGAGACATGCTGCAAATCTTGTGTGTTGTAGCCTCCCTAGCGGTCTGATTATGTCCATATTTCTGTGCTCAAAGCGGTACATTTAAAAAAAAATAATAAAAAATTGAATTCAATAATATAATCAAACCAAAAACACTGCAATTTGAAATATAGCGCCAAGTTCACACATCACTGAGCAAAGTCGGAGAATCGTTCTCAGTGTCTGATGATGAATTTCCCCCACGAATCATTATCACTCAATTCTGCAAGTGGTTCTGATTTACTATCGCTGTTCTCTAGCCGGTCTAAAACCACTTTTGACCTAAAGGGACGCTTTTTGGACGCCATGGACGTTTCTCAGTTTCCAGGCAGAAAGAACAGTAAAAATGCAGGCAGGGCGCCGGACAAAGCACTCGGGACAAAATGTATGTGAAATGGTTTGATACAGGAATGTTATACTATGTGATTTTAGTGTGTTTAGTGAATGTCACTTTTCAAATTTCCTGCCAGTTCTGTCCCCCGTACGTCCCGACGTCGCAGGGAACGGAACCCGGAAGTCAGATGCCGGCATTGGCCGGAGGACATTGCCGGGGACACTGCAGGGGGGACATCATGGGAGCGCAGGACAAGGTAAGTGCTGAAGAGATCCCGGAGCAACGCTGCAGGGTGTAGCTCGGGGGGGTTACCGCTTCTTGTGCTGAAACTTTACCCCGAGCTACACTCGGGAATACCTCCAGGGAGGTTAAGTAAATATGTCATAAGGGATTTTTTTAGCATTTCCCCTACTTTTTTTTTCTTGGTGGAAGGCTTACAGGAAGTCTCCTGGGGGTGATTGATTGAAATTTGTATAGCCAAGGATGATGATAGCCCCAGGGGACCGATAACGCCCGGTACAGGTGTAAGGTTATAGTTACATAGATGCGATCAGGCGTCTCAGCGCAATCTCTAGATTGTAAAAATGATCAACATGTGGAGAGGCAGAGTGGATAGAAGCTGTGGTAGGTATTATTAGTAAAGGCCAGAGACCCAGAAGCAGGCTCCAACTCCTATTATGGGATGTGATAGGATAGAAGGGCTTGTGTGGCACAGAATTCCCTGTGTGCTGGCTCTAGAGCCCACCAGAACGGGTGTAGGGAGCCCAGGTGCTTCACTGCCAGTAGTGTCTAGGCCACAGCAGGCCTACAGGCCCAGTGGGGTCGTGTTAGTAGAGGGAGCTACAGTCCCCAAAGCACTGGAGGGGGACCCTGATGTACCCACTGTGTGGCCCAGATGAGATGAAACCGAAGCCGGGTGGGGTAGGCCGCAGACATCCGTTGCCATGGAGAGGGGCAATATAGCACAGCACCCCTCTCCCGGATGCAGGGAAAGTTGGAGGTGCATCCGGTGCCCAACAAGGGTCCGCTGCTGCCCGGATGGCAGCGAATTACATTCTGAGGCGCCGGCTCTCCGGTTATGCAGCTGCTCCGGTCGCTGTCTTTAACACGCCCCCCCCCCCCCCAAAAAAAAAAAAAAAAGAAAAAGTTACCAAAATCATATTTAAATCGGAGGTGATTTTAAGAATGTCTGGGGCTTTTAAAAACAGAAGGAGCTTTATGGTGACCTAAACATGTAATATTTTTAACATTGCGCTGTATATCTCCTCCTCTCCCTGCCTCTCTCCAGCACCGCACCCTTTCACTGCCAGAACCGTTTTTGCGTTTTTGCACACATTTAAAAAATCATTTTTTAAATAAAACCCCCAAACATGATTTATTTTCTGAAAGCATAGACCCTAGAAAATAAAATAGTGGTAGTTCCACTTTTTTATTTTGCATGATTTTACCACAAAATTTTAGTAAGAAATACAAATAAGTTAATTTTAGGGCTCAACAGCAATAAATTTCCCTATTTTTGTAAAATATAGAAGATGAGGTTGCAGCGAGTAAATAGATATCCAACTTGTAAAACCTTAAATTTGTGCGTTCTCGTGAAATGGCGACAAGCTTCAGTGCCCTATATTTTCTATAGGTCGACACTTTTAAAGCTCCTTATAGGTCACCAGTTTAGTGTTACGGAGGAGTTCTGGTGCTGGAATTATCGCTGTCATCCTGGCGTGCGCGGTGATATGTGACATGTGTATCGCAATTGACGGTTTCATGCAAAGGCGCCCCAGAGTGTGCCTTTACGTTTGTACATGTGTATATTTGGGAGTGGGGGCCTCAGTATTTTTTTTTTAGGGGGGTGGTATGTGCTTGGGTGTAACTTTCATTTTTTAGAAAAAAAACCAAAAAACAAAAAGCTTTTTTTTTTTCTCATCACATAGGGGACAAAGTCCCCTATGTGATGATTTTTGGTGACAGGTTCTCTTTGACATATCCAAGGTATAAAAGACCCTGCATGTCTCCCCTCTGCTCCACTGACTGTAATGTGGGGCACATCTGCACCATATTACATTCATTCCCGGGGATTGTATTACAATCTCTCGTAACGTCACTTCCGGGTCAGCACAAGGGGAGCAGACTTGTCCGTTCTTCTTCCTCCTCTCTAGCCAACGGTGAGCTGGGCCCGCAGATGGGCAAGCAGAGCCCGGGAGACCTCACGCTCTGGGCACGGAGAGGCTGGCACTGTGTGAGAGCATTCGGCGGCAGCGCTGTTACAGGGCATTCTTCAAGTGGCTAAGCCTTGGTTCACATTGAATGCGGCTTTGAAATCACGCTACTTCAGCTGAAGTGGCACGGTTTCAAAGCTGCCGGTCAGTGCGATTTCATGTGTGGTTTGCCAACATCTGTGCAACTTCATGCACAGATGTCAATGCAAGTCGCACATGAAATCGCCAAAAATAGCGCAAGTCACAGTCACACCGATTTGAACGGTTCCATGGGCACAAATAGGGTGTGACTTGTCATGCAATTATAAACTGTTGAATCGCACAACAAATCACATTCTGTCTTCTGCCTGTGGTGCACACAGCTTCCACACAGCACAAAGCCACAATCATCTGCATTAGAGGTACCTGCAGAGCTAAGTCTTGGCTAAGGTTCAGGCTCATCCTATGGGAATCTGTCACATGATAGCAGGGCAACAGGCCAATTGGCTGCGGCCGAGGAATTCCCTGCCGGGAGCCACGTGGCTGTATTCGGTCAGTGATGTCACCAACATCCCTGTCTTTGTTACATGGCCAAGGAATTTCACAGCAGCATCTGATTGGGTCGGCAACCTGCTATCATGTGACAGTTTCCCATGGGTTCAACACAAACTGGATTTTTGCCCAAACCTTAGTTCATCCTTAGTCAAGTGTTGGCTGTCATGTGACAATTTCCCAAAGATTCGGACAAGCCTAGGATTGACCCAAACTATAGCTCCTCCCTAGTGCAGTCCCCTTTATATCACAGTGCCCTTTACAGTGCAGTCCCCTTTATATCACAGTGCAGTCCCCTTTATATCACAGTGCAGTCCCCTTTATATCACAGTGCAGTCCCCTTTATATCACAGTGGCCCTTTACAGTGCAGTCCCATTTATATTACAGTGGCCCTTTACAGTGCAGTCCCCTTCATATCACAGTGCCCTTTAGAGTGCAGTCCCCTTTATATTACAGTGCCCTTTACAGTGCAGTCCCCTTTATATTACAGTGGCCCTTTACAGTGCAGTCCCCTTTATTTCACAGTGGCCCTTTTACAGTGTGGTCACTTTTATATCAGTGTTGCTAGCAAATCACAGCCCCCCCATCACAGTGCCCCTTGCAGTGATCCTCCCACCTTTCCTCTCTTACATCACTGTCCCCTTTCAATCTCTGCCTCCCTGCACAGTCCTTCCTTTGGCAGGGTGGAGGCATTTATCAGCCTGTTTCCTTTCCCGGGTCTCCCGAGCTGCAGATGTGGACGGAGGGCGGGAGCTGGCCAACTTATGTTAACAAGAGGGTGATTACCTGCCTATTAATATTAAAGGACTCCTGCTCTCCAGAACTGCCGCTCCTCCCGCCCCCTGCCCTGCAGATGGGATGACATCAGTGGCTGGGAGAGGACATGCAGGTTGCCCATTGTCCTAATGTGAAGCACTGTCACCTCTCACCTCCTGCTGTGCGGCCTGGTTCCTAACACTCCAGGGCCCAGCGCTGGTCCACAACGTGTAAGCTCTTTAATAAACATTTTTTTTTTTAAAGTCTATGTAAAGCACAAATTGTTCTTTTGAATTTTGGATGGAGTCAGAAGAGATCATGTAACTTAGTCTGCATTTCCTTCATACGGAGCCCCAAGGATGGAGTAGCATGGAACAGATTAATATCATAGCTAGAGGATTACATCTTGGAACTTTTTATTATATGTTATGTGGATTGCTGTGTATGTGGTTCAACATCAAACAATGTACACTTAGGCTGTATTACACGAACACCTTTTTTCTCAACCTTTTTTCATGGAGGAACCCTCAAAATAACTTTCCAGTCTCAGGGAACCCCTACAAAGAATTACTATAGCTGTAGCTCACAATACACTAGTGTGATAGCCACTGGGAAGAATGCTCCTTCAATTGGTAGTCAGTGGGAAGAATGCTCCTTCAATTGGTAGTCAATGGGAAGAATTCTCCTTCAATTGGTAGTCAGTGGGAAGAATGCTCCTTCAATTGGTAGTCAGTGGGAAGAATGCTCCTTCAATTGGTAGCCACTGGGAAGAATGCTCCTTCAATTGGTAGTCAGTGGGAAGAATGCTCCTTCAATTGGTAGTCAGTGGGAAGAATGCTCCTTCAGTTGGTAGTCAGTGGGAAAAATGCTCTTTCAATTGGTAGTGGCAGGAATGCTCCTTTCGATTGGTAGTCAGTGGGAAGAATGCTCCTTCTGTTTCAATATTTTTATTAAGAAAGTTTTGTTTTATGAACACAACAAGCTCAATATATGCCCACGCAGGGACCGCGCGTAACAGTAACTCAGGAACAGGTACATCCTGCTGACTTGTATTAGCCACATAATAAAATGCCCAATAACAGCAAGGAAGGACGGCAAAAAGCCGAACCAAATATTATCAGCAGTAGTCTAACAGAGTACGGTAAAGAGAAGAGGATAGAAAAAGGTCAGAAGAAAGAAAACATAGAGGAAAGGGAGACTAGAAGAGTCACGGATCCAGGGCTAGCACAGGTATCAATTATAAGGGGTCATAACTAGTAAGGGGCAGGGATGGCAAGGAATATTGTATCCAAGGTTCCCAAACCTTAAGAAGTCTCGGATGAGAATCATGAAGAATGCTAGATATCTGTTCATTGATCAACATATCATTCATCCGGGTCTTCACCCCTTGGAAAACAACCAAAGGGGTTCTCCAAGTTTGAGCTATGGTGCGTTTTGGCCGAAATAAATAGGTAGGATGCCAATTTCTGCTGAGATCTAGACAGACCCAGAATTGGGCAATGTAGAAGGGCCACCCTTGCATCCCTATGGACCGTAATGTGAAATAGCATTTGTAGCAAACCAAAAACCCTAGACCAGAAGCCTATCAATCGCGGGCACGGCCACCAAATATGTAAGACATCCCCACGTAGACCACAATTCCGGAAACCTATATCTCCGCCAGTCGGATTAAAGTGTGCAGTCCGAGCCGGGACCCAGTACCACCGCAGGAGAACTTTGTAGGCTGCCTCAAGAGTGACTGTATTGAATGAACATTTTGCCACCATCCCCAAGGCCCTACGCCAATTGTCCGCTGCAATCGAGCCACCCAGATCTTGTTCCCACTGAGAGACATAAGACGGGTGGTGAAGAGGACCTACTGTTAAGGGAGGCATAAATTACAGAAATGAGACCAGGGGACCCTGGGGAGTGCTGACAAACGTGTTCAAAGGACGTTTTGCGGTAAGGGTATGTAGAAGTACGACGGAGGGAAAGGACCCAGTGGCACAATTGCAAATACCGATAATATTCCCGTGGCGGGACCCCCTTTGATGCTTGAAGAGATACCCATGAAGGAAACGTAAGAGCGTTCAGAAAATCATGTACGATAAAGCCATGGGAGGTCCACCAAGAGAAAGAAGGGGGGTGTTCTAGGCCTGACGGAAACAAAGGATTATACGTGATTGGCAAAAGAGGTAGAAATGATGAAATCAAATTACCCAAATATTTTACAGAATCCCAGGTTCGTAAACTGTGAAGCATGATAGGGCTCAAATCTGGAGGGAGTAGCTTAGGCGGGAGCCAAAGCAATGCAGTTAAGGAAAGCGGAGCACAGTTGGGTAATTCCAATAGTACCCATAACGGGATATCTGTCGTGGCATGAAGCATAGACAACTGGGAAATCTGGGCTGCCAAGTAATATCTACAAATGTGTGGGACTCCCAAACCTCCCTGCAATATATGAGTATATAGAGTGGCTCTA